>NW_026623632.1:623165-650117 GCF_030028575.1 Malurus melanocephalus
AATATTGCTGTGGCTCTAGGGATGGTTTTATTTGATCTGTAGCCAGTTTCTTGAAAAGAACTATTATTTTTTTGTGCCAAGCTGTGTATTTTATGACTGGTGACCAACAGGGCACTAAAACCATCAAAATGCTTGTATATAAATGGCATGAAAAAATAATTTTGAGGGAATATCAGTAATTTCTTCAGTAGCAAGGTAAAACAAGAGCTTTAAAATTTAGGTAGTATTGTTACATGCTTCATGTAGAAATCATGTTTTAATCACTTTTTAGTAATTAAATTTTTCTTTTGAATTAGTATAGGCATAATCATCAATTCTAATTAGTTTTCTCTCTCTGTAAGCAAATGAGCTACAGAATCAATTTTTGCTGATAGAAAGCTAAATATTCAGGGCTAAGGAGAAAATCACAATTTTAATAACTGAAAAGCATAGTTGTCCTATCAGCTGATGCAGCTATGCCTTACAAGCTATTAGGAACTGAAATTTTAGGAAGGGTGTGCACAAGTGCTAAAGATCTTTATGAGTAGAAGAAAATTTATGTCTGGAGGTAAAGAAAGAGGCACAGGTGATTAGCAGCTCTTAAATTAAGCTGGACTTCCTTCATTGCTGTGTGTGTGTGTGTGTGTAAAGATCTTTATGAGTAGAAGAAAATTTATGTCTGGAGGTAAAGAAAGAGGCACAGGTGATTAGCAGCTCTTAAATTAAGCTGGACTTCCTTCATTGCTGTGTGTGTGTGTGTATGTGTGTGTGTGTTTGTGTGTGCACACGCACTCCAAGGCTAAGGCACACGTCTTTCATATCTGTAACAGTTACAGTAGAATGACTTCATCATCCAATATTTCAATAAATGAGAGTGAAAACTACAGGTCATACGTTTTAAATTTTTCTTTAATTTAAGCAATTTTGAAATAAGTTGTGTATCAAATACTGTTCACTTTTCTTTGTGCCAAAAGCGTGTGACTAGGTGGTACCTCTCAGATGGATTGAAAAGAAAGCTTTTTCATTATTCTGATCTCCTAAGTTCATTTTTAAATGAAACTTAAGCTCCTAGTTTAATTAAATGTTATTTAAGTCTTTTGCATGACCTCCTTTTAATCAAATCTGAGTTTAAAAACCAGTGGAAATGCTAGTAATAAAATAAAGTTGTGGGGGTTTTTCCTAATGAAAGAGCAGTAGTAAGGGCAGGTACCTTTTCTTGCATCAATCCAACTTCTATAATGTGTCTATAATGTACGTGCTTTGTTTGGCATGAGTGTCCTCATGCAATCATTTGTATTTCACACAGCTCCAAAACACGTCTGATAATGGATTAACTGAATCCAGTAACTGATGCAACAAAATTGAATCAATTTCTCTTTGTTTCAGGGGATCAGACTTTAAGAATTTGGGATGTGAAAACCCCGGGAGTCAAACTTGTGATACCAGCCCACCAGGCTGAGGTCTTGAGCTGTGACTGGTGCAAATATGACGAGGTATACAGCTGTTCATCCCCCTGTTCTCCTAATTGAACCACTCATTAAATAGCAGGGGGTTTTATTGCTACATTATTGTATCTTCTGCTTGTAAAAACATGTCTAGTTGCTTTGTTACTCTCACTCACTGTTACATCTCCAGAAGAGCTTTGTTCTAACAGATGGTCAGCCCAAGCAGATCAGAGATTTTTCTTACTGTTTTGTGTAGGGGGCAGAGTAGTCAATAGTAGAAAACCAGTTTGTGTTCCTCTGTGCTTTTTAGTTACACACTAAGGATGTCAATTCATTTATGATTTATTAGTCTGTATTTTTTCATTTATCTAACTTTTGTATCCAAYATATGCATTGCTACAATTTAGTAATTAAATTGTCATGATACATCTGTGTTTTATCAAATCATCAGAACTTGCTGGTAACTGGTGCAGTTGACTGTAGCTTGAAAGGCTGGGATTTGAGGAACATCCGACAACCAGTGTTCGTCTTGCTTGGTCATACCTACGCTATCAGAAGAGTAAAAGTAAGTTGTATTTTATTTCCCATTGACCATCACTGAATTGTTATACAAGTTTTTCTCAAAAGCAGTAATATATTATCTAATAACTAGGAAAAACCAGGATTTTAGGTGTAACAGTGCTGTTTCTGAAAGCCTTCAGTTTAGCACTGTAAAATATTTTAAAATTTAAAGCTGGGATTTTAMAGTAAATTACATTTTCCAAGTCAGTATATCTATACAGAGTGTTAGAGAGCTTGAGAGAGGGTTTGAAGGTTCACTTCARCTAAGTTATATGGGAAATTTGAGATAGAGAAAGCATTTCCCTGTACCCATTTTTAAATGATGCTGTGCCCTTGTCTTTCTGCACAAAGTGTRAAAATTTCCAAAAGACAAAGTATAGAACTCACTGTGGTCACATATATTTGTGTGTACAAAGAAAACATTAATATGTTCAAAGAAATTTTGAAACTTTATGTGTGGAAGGTTGCAGATGACTATACTGGATCTGTGTACTACTAGAACACCCACCAATAAGAATTGGTTCTAGATGTACAATGACATTTTTTTTTCATGATACATGAAAATATRTATCCAAATATCTTTTTAGGTAAATTCAAAAACCATAACCATGTTTCAGTGTAAGATACTGAAGCCAGCAAAGAATGTGAGAGACAAATGCCCCAATATCAAAGTCTCCTGAAAAAGGAGATAATACTTGATCTTTCTAAAGGCTTTCAGGAACAGATATGTTTATTAATATTTTCTAGGAAGCTTGAACTGGTAGAAAAARAAGTGGTCCAGAGTCAGTATTTTGCCTCATATGGCCTTGGTGTGTTTCTAACCTATTTAGAAGTAATTATATTTAGTTTGTGATTTGTCTGTATCACAAATTCTGTTTGTGGTCAGACAACCTGAGAAGCTCCTACTCCTCCTTGTCCTGGCTACCACTGCCAGCTCTCCCCACTGGTGGTTGATGCAGAATCTTTTTTTCTAATTTAATGCCTGCATGACYATTCTCTAATCTGGCTCTGTGAAATATTTTTCATAGCAGAAGTTGCATCCATGTGCAAAGGAGACATATGTGAGAGTACACGACTTCTATTCCATCTTACCAAGCTTTCATTGCTTCCATTTCAAGACAGATGTGGCCTCTGAGTACAGAAAATATGACAGTGTGGGCCAGCACTTGGAGATGGTGCAGCACATCTACATTTCTTTGGTGTAACTCAACAGTCACACTGGATTGAGAGAGAGACCTGGATGCTGCCTCAAGAGAGGCAGCTGCCCTTTCTGCTACCCCTTCCCCTGCATTGTGCCAAYACTAGCTCACATTCTTAGCTGGCTACACTGAAACATAATTATGGTTTATCTAAAAAGATATTTGGATAAATGGTCTGTTGGAGGTCGGGATGGATGATATGGTGGTATCTTCTGCCTCTATGCAGCTGTTCAGATGATAAAATTGTTAATTACATTAATCTTGCAGTTAAATGGAACAGAATTTTCTCTTGTAGGAGAAAGACATTTYGCAAATTCTTTCAGGTCACATGTGTAGCTAAATATTTTGATACAGTTTGCTTAGGTAAGTTTCTAGGATACTTAAGGTTAATGTCAATGCTTTGATAGGATGGTTTTGCTTCATCTTAAACTATGTGGGCAGGCAAAGGGGGCTTATGGAAAGTGTACCATTTTTTTTGTTCCCTATCAGACTTCTTTCCCTCTAGTATTCATTTTCGTGAGGTATAGAACCTGTTTTGGTTTGGATTTTTTTCCCCTCAAAAAAAAACTGTAGGAAATCTGCAGAATTTCAAGTTCCAGCATGCACATCCCTGAATTCTGTTATAGTAAAAAGAGCTCTGTCAGCAGCATTCAGCAGCCATCAACATACACTACTCTCTTGGCAACCTGGGCAGTTGTGGCAATAGCCTAGTCYAAACTTTTGACTTTGTAATTGCTATGGTTAATATTAGAAGTCTTGAAGGAAGACTTACCTATGAACCACAGTGTGGGGGACTTTTTCAAAAAACTCAAGTTATGTCAGTGGCATGTTGTATTTCTTGCTGAGAAATACAGATCTTAAAATAKCTGGAAACTGAGGGTTGCCAGAACACCAGAGCTGAGATGAACAATTTTTGTGTGTCTGTATCCTTGTTGCTGCAGTTCTTAGACCAGYCTGCAACGGTACATGGAAGGGTGTATCCTGTAAAATGCCCCATAGGAGAGGGGGGAATCATGAAGTGATGTTATATTGCTTTCAGTTTTTCCATTTATCTCCAATTTTCCCATTTGTATAAATAATTTCAAAATGGTAGGATATAGAATTAATGACAGTAATATATCTTATGTTCTMTGCAGTATGGCACAGATTTTGTCTCCTGAACATAATTAACTGGTCACATAGCTGTTTTGAAACTTGATTTATATAATGAGATGAAACTCAGCCTGTTAGCCAAAAACAGAATTTAATGACTGTTTATATGACTGTTCCAGAACTTCTTAACTTTACAGCAGAGTTATTTGGCACTGCTGTAATGTAATCTAAGCAAACCAGGATTCCATAGAGCATTCCTTGTGACTATTAATTTTATGATTCCTTGTAATTAGAAGCTTGGGGGAGAAATACATTGATGTAGTCTGTTTTGTTGCAGCATGATGTGGTACCAACCAAGACCATTTGAATAGTTCTTTGATAACTTTCTACTTTGAGTAAGTCTGTATATGTTCACAATGCTTTAACTTTAAAAGTTGTTTTGTTTTCTTGCAGTTTTCACCATTCCATGCAACCCTGTTGGCCTCCTGCTCCTATGATTTTACTGTAAGGTACAGTATTTTCTCTAATTGGATAAAAATAGAAAGGTTATCTGTTTTAATGTGGCTTGCAATAGAAAACAGATCCAGAGTGGACACACTGAAGTCCAGTTCATGTTACTGTGAGATGCTTCATAAGGTATGTTGAAAACACATGGGTTTGTTGCTTAAAGGCCAGCTCAGTCACTCTGCTGAGCAATATCTGCTCTGTCAGATGCTTTCTGCAATTTTTTTTCACATCACTCTACTGAATATAGTTGTGTCCATCTGTGATAATGTCTGATAAGAAGGTAATACCCTCTTCAATTAATAGTTAGGTGAATTCGTATGTTTCTGTGACATATTTTTATTTAGGCTTTTTATGAACAAAGTTCTTTCCCAGCCAGTTTCTGAGGAAGCTTAAGTAGTGTTCCACAGTGTGTATGCTGAAGCTCTTTAGACAGTATTCTGCAAGTTCCCCTGGCTGCTCACTATATCTGATACTGCTGAGGATCTTATAGTACAGTTGTTTTAAAGCTAATTAAAAGTCCTAAAGAAGTTTGTTTTSATACTGGGATTTCTCTAAGATGCACAGTGTCATAGGACAATACTGTGAAGTATTTCTGAATATCTCAATMCTTTTATCTACATTTTAATTTTCTAACATAGACAATATAGTAGGCAGTACATTAAGAAATGGGAGAAGCCCTCTTGCCTCYATAAATGACTGCAAAGTTATCCCACTTGTCCAGATCATCTCAAGTAATGTCACTTMTGGTTGTGTCCTAATTGGTCTGACACCAGACCAAGAGAGTTTGTTTCCAAAGGGAAATCTTGCTAATTCTTGATGAGTGTACATGTTGCTAAATCATAAATCTATCCAGTCTTCYGCCATAACATCATATAAAGTTGCATCATGAAGTTAACCCATTAAACATTGAAGTGACTTGATTACGTTGTCATGCTCTTCCCCTTTTTTACACCGATTATACGTACTTCAGGTTTGGTAATGTGTTTCATGCAGTACTGAAATCTAGTGCGATTTCAGCTCTGACATTTTTGTACGTGAAAACTGTCAGCAAACATGGAGAGAGCTACCAGTTCACATAGCATTGTGTCTATAAATGCAAAGCTTGGGGATGTCTTCACAAAATTCAATCTAGGTATTTCCAGATATTTAATTGTGWCTAGGGACAGATGGCAGTGTTGAAGAGATGAAATAAAGATTTTTAATTGTTTTCTAAAACTGTTGGGTTTGGTATGAGGAAACAAACAGCAAAGAAGGCCAGGTGAAGGTCTTTGGAAAAGGTGTCACAGGCAAAATGTTCTATATAGTGGAGGAAAATCGTTACCATAAGAATTTCGGAACATGTCTTTTAAAGAATATGTGGTACTTCTACCATATATCCTATACTGTCATTTTTCTGCATGCACCATACAYTCCACATGCACATACATGCACACATCCTGACATGTGTGCACATGCATGTACATCACTAGTTATCTGGTGTAATACATTTCAATTTAAGGATAAAAATCCTTGATAAATATATAAAAGGTGGAAGAGAAGTTGGGATTCCAGTACATGGCATTAATTGTGGATCTTGTTGAATCTGCTCAAGGCCTGTGACCTTTTAGCCCCATTTGATAGTAATTCATAGAGAAATAGGGTGTGGCAGTCCTTCAAAAACAGTGTTAATTCCAATGTTATTTTAATAGCAGTTTAGTTATGATATTGTTCATTTTTATTCTTCAGTGGTTCTGTTTGAATCACAGAATTATCTGCAAGCATTAGTTTATAGTAGGTAACAGAATGGAGCATAGCATTGGAGCAGGCCTTTACTGTGGGAGCTCTGTAATCCTAAATGTTACTGAAGCCTTTAGGTTAACTAAAYAACTGCAGATATTAGCTGTGGTTACCAAAATGCCATGTAACAGTTTGGAGTTTTGTTTCAGGTACTACAGCTAATTTGGCACTGGATTATCTAAAAGCAAAAAATAGTGGGTTGAAAACAAAGTTAACAATGTTTAGCTTCATCCTTTGCAACTAGTATAATGATTGAATTGTGCACTGTAGTCAGGCTACTGAAAACAAACCTAGTTCACATGCCACCTTCATGCTGGGAGCTGAGATAAAGAGCGTATTGATTTGAACTTGAGTTTTTACATACCTTGGTATAATGATTTGGATTTAATCCCTGTCCAGTTAATGCTTCATTAAGACAATTTTTTTCTATACCATTTCCTTACTCTTTGGAAGAGCTCAGAAAAAATGCAGGCTAATTGAAGTACAGGTTGAACACAAATGAATCATTTAAATGCCAGGAAATACACAAAGTGCTGTGACATTTCCAGAACTACTTTGGTCTGCATGCATATTCTTAAACGTTATCTCTGTCAAAATTTASTTTGGAAGAACATCAGTGTCAACTTTTACTGGAATCACCATTTTGTATTTTTGGACTCTTCACTATAAAAAAGAAATCTTATGCATTAGTCATGGACAGTACTTACCAAAATCTAAACAGAAGAGCTGATAAATTATAGAGCTTCATTAAGCTGGAATTAGGCCAGATCTTGAATCATACTCACAGAAGCTTGTCCCTAAGGCAAAAAAGCAATTTTTGTTAAAAGTTATACTATACTGGATATCTTCTTTGCATCACACTGAGAGGTAAACCACCAGCTCCAGCTCTCCATCACTATGTACAAGTTCAGTAACTTGGATCACAAAGAAATTGTGCAGAACAAGGCTAATCATAAAATAAACTTGTTTTCACTTCAGTTAGTCATCCTTGTTATCCTTGTATTCTTTTTCTCTTTTTTCCCTTCATGGTGGAAAGCTGGGTGTTTGCTCATTTGCTCTCTTTTTTTTTCTTATTTTCCCCAAATGGAAAATGTCCTTTTATACTGAGATTGTTTCATAATGTTGATACTTTACTGGAGCTGTACTGAAATAATCTCTTCAGAATATTAGTATGGAAATAGTTAGATGTTCCCACTTAATGCCTGAAGTAACATCATTGCCCTGATTGGCCTGTGTCCAAAAGTAGCTCRACTCTAAGCTCTTCTCTGACAGAAGTTTTTCATGTTTGCAGGAAGAATTTTTACAAGTCAGTGTGGGAATTAGAGAATAGGAGCAGGGGGATGCTCCTATGTAGTAAACTAGCTCTGAGTTCTGTGTTACTCTTGCAAGATTCTTGACTTTATACCTCAAAAAAAAAATTGTTTCCTGTGACTTCTGCCTGTTCTGGTTGTGTGGGAATGCTGGCATTAGTCGTTGAGTGGGCATTTGTGGAAAGCACCCTCTTTACAGCTGATTCATGCCCACCTAAAAATGCAGACATCTTGTAACCTAAAAACAGTAGTAAGGCTTTCATGAATAAATATTTACCATAAATATTTTTATTACTCAGAAGGACATAGACTTGAGAAGTCATTATCTGTTCTTCCATCTGTGCCTTTTACATAGAACTATTTCCTAAAGTAATTTTTGAACCTATTGAATACTTAGCTAGATTTGACAGGAAACTTGAAGTCTAAATTTACTAAGCTTTTGCAAATTTACTGGAAACTCGTGAGCATGCAAGAGAGGGAAACTCCAAGTACTGCCTTAAGGAAGGTAAGAGATGTAACATGAATTCACCACCTGTCTAATCTTGCTGATCTGCYAGCTTCTCATCATGCAGCAACAGGCTGTAACACATGCATTGTGCAGACACTGGAACCTGAAATGATACTTGCTGCCTCTTTTTTCCCAGCCAGTGGTGAAGGCACAGGGGCATTGGGTAAGGGTAGAGTGGAGGGGAAGACAAGGTAGGAGATAGGCCGTAGAAACTATATTTGGGTTGGTAAAATGTTTTGGTCGGGGAGCACAGGTCTTCGTGACATTGCTATGGGTGGTACAAAGCACAAAATSCATGGCATGACAGGCTTTTTCTCTTCTCATAATGTCTTGTTTAGGAGAAGCAGTCTACTTACAACACATGTGCAGCTTAGGAATWGCATGTCAAGTACATGTAAAACAAACAAGAAACTGTAAAGAAATGAGGGAAAAGTTATACTTTCAACAAGYCTCGTGTTAAAAAGTTTAAGAAAATGCACTCATATAGGTTTTGGGTTGTCTGGGGTCAGTGCAAATGTGACTGAAATTGTGACTTCATACATGGTATGGATAAAAATAGCTGAGTGACACACCTGAAAGTCTATTTAAAGTTTTTGTTCATGTAGATCAGAAGTTATCTCCTTTAATCTTAGTTTTCAGTTATGAGCATCTGTCTTTCAAGAATYAGTAGAGAGCTAATGTGGTAAGGAAGGTTAACATTATTACTTAGAAACAACAAGATTTGTGTCCTTACCTTCTTCTGAACAAACGTGGGAGGATAAAATGCTGAGATGGTCTTTTGCTCCTCTCTCCTGCAAAATAAGTTGTTTATCTTAGATCTCAGGTACTAGGAAAAAATTAAGAGGGTTGTTGCTATGGCATAGCCATTGTGCTGATACTGCTCWCCTTGTTTATGGAGGAAATAACATCTACATATTAAACAAACTGACCCTACTGGCTCCARTGTTTGCTATTTTACCTGAATTGGTTTGAACTTTCAGTGTAGTTGGTCTGATAAGGAGCTATTCTTGTTAAGCATTGTTAATTTTCCCMATAAGAGCAAAGCAAAGAGACCTCTGTGATTGTTACAGAAGTAGTAAAGCATGTAATTGACCCTTGTGTGAAAGCCTGGGCTGTAGAAAATTTGTTTACAGCCTCAATTTGTTTACAGTCCACAAAATGTGCTGTGCTCTGTGGCCTGTGGACTTTCTCAACAGGATATACAACACAAGAAAGAGGAACAAATGTTTGTTTTGTGCCATTGTATGGGGGTCTGTCAGTGTGTTATCTGAAAGTTCTATTTTTGAATCCTTTTTTTCATGACTGAGGTGTCTTACACTTTCRTCCTGTCCACTCTTAGATCTCTCATAGTTGCTGTTAATTGCATTGATGGACACTGCCTCTAATGGGACAGTAGCTGGGAGAAGTAGAGCACCTCAGAATTCTTATTTTCTAAGTACTATTTATCAAYCAAAGCTCAAAAGAAAAATTGTTTTTTTAAATATGAACTAGTGGAATTAGCTGTAATTCAGCTGATCTGTGTAGTACAAATTTGTTAATAAATAATAATATTAAATTCTGTTKTACAGGAATGCAGTCTCTAATTTGAGAATGTGCATGACTGAGATCTCTAAATGAATGTGTAATTTTTATTTAAATAACGACTCCCTAGTTAATGATAKCAGAAACTGAGAAAAATCATCAATGGTGATAATATCTTTCAGGCATAAAACTCCYCAGCCATCAGTTAATAGAACAAGAGTATTCTAGCCTACATTTTTTTCTTCTGTTTTAATMATGTCCCAACAACTGCTCCTTGGTGCCAACTTTCATCTCAGTTTCTGCAACAGGAGAAAAAGTTGGCTTTGCCCAGTGGGGTTTARTTTATGCAAATCAGCAGATGGCTTTGCAGGAATATGATTTGTTATGTTTCCTGAGTGGATGAGTTTGCTTTTTTAAATACCCTGGCAGCCACAGATTTGTCAATATCTTGTATTATATTTTTGAAATGGCCTTTCAATTACTTTAATTGTGGTTTGTTTGATTTTTTTTTTTCTTTTTCTCGCTCCCTCCTTTATTCTCTCTGTAGATTCTGGGACTTTTCCAAGCCTAATCCTTTGCTGGAAACAGTTGAGCATCATACTGAATTTACATGTGGTCTGGATTTAAGTCTTCACAACCGTGGTCAGGTAAGAGCTGGGATGAATTTACTTTTCACTTGCCTGTTAATGGCTACTGTGGTCATAGCTGGACTGCAGGGCTCAGATCCTGAATAAGTTACCAGATTGCAGTAAGCTTCTGGAAGTGAGTCTGGCTGAATGCTTATTAAATAAACCTCATTTTAGGTCCATTTTTATTTGTGAAGCGTTTCCTTGCATTGGGTAGGAGAGGAGAGCAGCACAGACAAGATTGCAAGATCAGATAACTGAAAGCCACTGTGAGCTCTGGGAAAATGAAGTCTTTTGTTTCAAAAGAAAGAGTAGTAGGGAAGAGTCTGTAATGCCAAGCTTAGATACAGAGCATCCTTCCATCTGCCTAAATTACCCAGTTAAACATTGGTAGTGTCACACATGATGACTAGAGCTGATTTGGAGTAGGACAGGCTTAATCTGTGGTTGAAAATCTAAAACCCTCAGCTATTAAAGTAAGTAGAACCTATTTTATCAGTGGCACTTATGTACTAGTTCTGTAAGGATTGTCCTCTCTTTCTGTTGCAACAGTTGTTTCTGTTTAGTAAACAGGATTTTTTTTTGGTAGTATGAGTGGTTTTTTCAGATAAGAGTCTCTGAAAAACTRAAGTTAATTATTTGCTTTAAAATAAGAAAGCCTTTCGTTTTCACACAAAAATTACTGTAAACAAGTTAACTGTTCCTAATGAACTATTTGATGTGCCACAGATATAATTTGCATCGAGATTCTCCTCAAATTCACAGTAAATTGATTTTTTTTTTACCCCAGATAAAAATTACTTGTAACATMTGCATTCAAATTCTGTTTGAACAAAGCAAACTAAAAGCATTTTAATTTTMCTGGTTAAGGGACACAGGAGAAAGGTGTAGGTTTGGCAAAATACTTAGCTTATTGCATGTGGAACTGTTCTGGCCAAATGGTAGCTTGATGGGTTTTCTGCCTGAGTGTTTGTTCCTTAAATTCTGTTGCTTCAGTGGTGCTGCAGTAGCTGTTCCCTGGGCCATGCTGTGAACCATGTAGGGGAATTTGTRAGGCTGAAAAAAGCTTTCAAGGTTCAGGTTATTTTTTATGAGTGGAAGGCAAGAATACTTAAAGGCCAGTTGCTGAGGATTGGAACATCATCCTGAGTGACTGCATAGATAYGATTTTGGCTGCACTGGGTCCTGAGGGAGCAGCAAGCACAGCATAGTACATTTGGGGCCTCACAGTTCATGTGCTGAGCCCAGTTCAGCTTTCCATGAAGCTGGTGTGGGTTTTGCATTTGATTTAAGTGAGGAGAGAAGATTTTTCTTTCATTTTCTATTGAGGATGTGATTACTTTGASAATAAGCCCATTGCTTTATGGTAGATAATGATTTGGAAGAAAACTGCTGCACATGTATGTGGATGTGAAAAAAGGAAAATGATTATGATGTTGGCATAGCCACCAAAATTAGGATGTTTGTGCATTCAGGTATCTTTTTTTCCACATAGAAATTCTMCAAGTCTGATGTTGGACTGAGTGCACAAAATCTGTATATCTGGGGTACATATTGATATTTACTGTGTGCCAATGTGCGTTCCAGACAGAAGTTTGGCATTTGCAGCAGCTTTGATATTCCTCTGTTTTTTTCCATTGAGTTGATTTAATGTATTGTGAGGGTTGGATCTCACAGCAATGCCAAATGTGAATGTTTTGTTTTTTAAAAGAAGTTTAAAAAYGTGTGATAAAATTAAACTCTCACAAAGTTAAAGTGAACACAAGGGAAATGTAAACCCCATTTCTAAAGAAAGACCCATTAGACAGCACCTTSAGTACTTTGTTCAGCTCTGAATAGGACATGGACYTGTTGGAATGAGTCCAGAGAAAGGCCATAAGGATGATCAGAGGGCTGAAGCAGCTCTCATAGGCTGAGGGAGTTGGGGTTGCTCAGCCTGGAGAAGACAAGGCTCCAGGGAGACTTTGTAGCAGCCTTCCAGTACCTAAAGGGATCCTTCAAGAGAGCTGGAGAGGAGSTTTTTACAGGGACATGTAGTGATAGGACAAGGGATAATGGCTTCAAACTGGGAGATCATTGACTTAGGAAGGTATAAGGAAGAAATTCTTTACTGTCAGGGTAATGAGACACTGGAACAGGCTACCCAGAGATGTGGATGGAAGTGTTCAAGGCCAGGCTGGAAGGGACTTCASATAACCTGGTCTAGTGAAAGCCCTTTGCATGTCAGGGGTCTTGGAACTAGCTTTAAGGTCCCTTCCAGCCCAAACCATTCTATAATTCTAACAACATTTACWGAATAGTTGCTTCCAGTAGGAGCACTTGGAATCTTTTCCTGGCTTCTGCATCCATCCAACAAGGGTTATCTGCTTCTATTTTATGCTACTATTCCCATTATGTAGGTTGCCTTTGTGTCTGTTCTTTGTCAATCAGAGAGAGAGCTCCATTGTTTGTTTTCTTTATGTATTTGCATGTTTTGTGATTWTCACTGGGTGCTTTATAAGGAGTTATGACTTGAGATTTTAACTGCTTCTCTCCTCCAGGGAGAAGGAGAAGGAGGATCCAGGGAGAAKGCAGGGTAKTTTGTTCATAATGGACAAGCTATTAATTTATACTCAAATTAAGTACCATTATGGTCATTAACCTTTGCTTTCATTTTTAATGATATTTTTATTGTCTAGACAGGTTATGTTTTCTTTGGCTTTACACAATGAACTTCAGCATTTTGGAAGTAATTTTTGCATGTCAAGGAAAAAATTATCTGCACTATTGAAAGAGTGTTCAGAATAGATACTGTGATYAAGTAGCTAGTAATCTAGGAATTACAAGACATTCCTGGGCTGACTGAGCTTTGAGTAAAACCCACAGGCAGAGTAGGTCCACGCAAGCAGGCTGATTTTCGTGCTAAGGGAGGCAATATGTGGAGAGAGATCTGGTCATTAGGAATGTGAAGAGTATTAGCTAGATGAAACAGAAAACTCCTTTGTGTTTAATGAAAGAGTYTAATATCTATTTTGGAGTATCTGCCTTTGTTTAATTTTTTTTTGAAAGCTTTGCATTTTAAAAATCAGATGTTGTTTGGTCTGAGTTTTTTTTTCCCATCATAATGTTAGCATCAGGTTCATGGCAATTTGAGACAACAAACATTCTGGTGCATAGAAAAATGTATATTTTGCACTGCAAAGTATGTACAGAAACGATCCTCATGATATTCAGGGTATTTCTCTGTTAAGCTGCAAGTGCTGATGTGAGAGTTTGCCAGGCAGGTTTTCCAGGAGAAAATATTCCCAACTGCAGCTTTCAGCCAAAGTAGCCTTTGGCACACGCAAACACAGGGACAAGACCTTAATCACCAAAAATCTTTTCAATTTGTGATGGCATCTAGTATTAAGAACCGAGAAAATCTCTTCACCCTGTCAACAATATTAGGTATTTGCAGTTTTTTAAATCTGGCAGTTCTTCCCAAAGTTTAAGGATCAGAAAATCAAAGTTTGCTTCTTTGTATACACTTAGACTTAAGATGCATGTAAGGTATAAAAAAATGGCAATCAGCCATAAACTATTCCTTGTTTTGGGCTGTTAATGCTAGACCACATGGGGTTGTGCTCTGTAGCTCATTGGATTTCTTACTTTACTTCTGACATATACTTTCCTTGTATGTGATCTGTAARTGGTCTGATGAATAAAAATACCATACTCCTTTAAGCCATCTCTTCCTGGGATTTTGCTGTGTTTATGTTCATGCTTACGTGCTGTAGGTAATTTCCTTTGGTATTATTTCTGCAGCTTTATTTAGAAGCAGCCTTTTTCTTCTGTTGGAAGTTGGATGCAATATGGGAGACATGAATTAATTTTAAATATCTTCAGGCAATCCATTAATGACAAAGATCGAAAGTACAGATCCTGTGAATATTCACTTCCTGTCTTTATTCTGAAATTATTTCCATAAGTATATAAAGAATAGAAAATGCTTTATATAGCATGAATTGCTTTAAATATTGGRCAAAAAGATACCCAGCCTTTTCTGTTGCAGTTGTAAAATATTTTGCATAACACAAATGTAAGAAAAACTGTAGCTCTGAATTTTGTATGAAAATCTTTTTCAATTACACCTCACATCTCACAGTTCAGAACTCTGTAAAGCAGCGAAAGGAAAATATAAATTAGTTTTTTCCATCAGGCTTTGTGTCGTGCTGCTGAGAACAGGATTAAGTACCTAATGGGAGCAGGAGAGGAATCTTTCAGTTTCTCTATACTTCTGTGCTATGAACAATGACATTCCTAAACTGCAAGGATATGTGATTTTCAGTGGGAGTGATGGCAAGTGGTGTAGTGGCTCAGAGCATTTGGTATGTGAAAAGCACRTTAGACATCTGTACTGTGCCAGATCAGAACAGGACTTCATGATGTACAGAGCTGAGCAGAGGTGCCTGCATCAGTCTGTTGATCCCATGAAACTGATGATATCCTGCAGCACTAAAATTTTAAAAGCTGTAATTTCTTACTAGCTGGAGGGAGGCCATAGCCAAGCTGTATACACTCGAGCTGCGTGTCCTGAAGGTAACTTGAAGTCTAGTTCTAAATTCATCCAGCTTTATGAAGAAATTCGTGATCATCTGYCAAGTTTTAGTGTACAAGTTTGTTCTACTCCTTGTTTTCCTTGTGCAGCTTTTGCAGCGTGCTGCTTTAGCTGTGCCAACGCAGGAAGCAGAAGGGACAGGAGGGGCTGCAGAAGTTGGCTTTACCAGTATAGCCAAATATAAATGCAGATCATGCCTTTAGTATGGCTGTTTGGCTACGCTGTTTTGCTGTTCATTTAAATTAATTGTGGATGCTCAAAAGGCTCAGAAATGTTGATTGTTCCTTATAAAAGTAGAGTTACGTCTTGTGGAAATGTACAGAAAAACAGACTTTCTCTGCTTTTTTTTCTTTTGATTGCTTACTCTTAACTTTTACACATAATTAACAATGGCCTGATAGCTTCCACCCAGCTGTTGTGGCTATCCCACTGCTATAATTGTAACACTGTCTGTACTTCATTTTAGTCTCTCCTTATGGTCCTTCTTGAGGATGCTACTCGAGTTATGCAGTTTCCTTGATTCCTTCAGATAAAAAGAACCTACTCACCTAATTTCAGAGTGAATTTTTKCTTGAAAATATAAGAATTCACCAGCTGCAAATGTTAAACTAATCTGAATTTCTTACAGAGTTGTAGGGGCTAAAAGGTGACATTATTTACTGGTGCTTATTGTATGTTTTTCCCAAACTGTGAAAATTAAACTTTCACTGTCTTAAGTCAAATCCAGCCACTCATGAGTAATGAGTGCCATTTGCCGTCATCAGCAAAAGTCTCTTGGTGTTTGGARAGGTTTCTGTCAGGCATCACAATCCTGTAGAAGCTGCAAGTGTAGGGAGAGGAAAACCAAATTTGATACTGTAGTACTGGGAAGGGTGAGAGACAGTAGTTTCTTACTCAGTAAATGTGTTGCTTGTGCATTTTATTTGGTGCAGTGTCTTACAAATACTTGCTACTTCTGTGAGCCCCATCATTTAGTCAGTGTGGTGGATTCTGTTTCTCTCCTGCATGGGTGGTAAMTGTTCAAGAAGTCCCAGTGATTTGCACTACTGAAACTCAGTGGAAGACAGCAGGATTTTGCAGCTGTTACTGTTTGGCTTATGGTTATTTGTGATTATATCCCAAAAAGAAGTAACTTCACTCCGAGCTGAAGGATGGAAGATTGGATAGGATCATTGGAAAACACAGTTTCACTGATACAAATTGACTGCATTTGGGGTCATTAAGATCAGTATCAGCACAGAAAGGCATTTTGCAGTTCCAATGTATCTTCTACTGAATTTAACAATTGAATTACCCATTAAAAAACAGTTCTTGGAAGACTGAGGTGATGTTTTTCTCCTTATTTGTAGAGTACAGAGGAATTGCTACAAAATCTGAGGAGACTTCAAGGATTTTTTTCTCTTACCTGTAGCTCACATCTCCATTTCCTTTACAGCTTACTGATGAAATTCATACTTGAAAGACTTGCATTTAGGAATTTGTGGCATGACTTCCAAGTCATCTTCCCGTTGCCCATGTCAGGGAAACAAAACAAATGTTGAGACAGCTCTCTGCTTCTTAGAAGCGTACTTTGTGGCATGTGTTGGCAATGTAAAAAATAATATCACTCAAATCTTTTATCTTCTTTTTCCTTAAGAAAGARATTTGTTTTTTAAGCAGTATTTGGAACATTTGTTTCTGATAACTCTAGTTTGAACCCAGATCTTTATAAGAMGTTCTGGTCTGGGGCCTGTTTCATTTTGTATTTACTGGAAATAATTAAATCAAGGTGTTTCTTCAAAAGTAAATTTTAAAAARTATTTGTGTTACTGCACATTGAAAAGAAAAGGTTTTATTTGCAAACTCCCATCACTTTCACTTTTGTGGAAAGGTTAGCATGTCGTTTTCTCTGGCAACTGCTAACCAAACAGGCCACAATAGTGGTCCAGATTTTCTAGAAGAAGAGAGGTATTGAACGAATTTCAACTCATACGTGATCCATTTATGCACTTGACCAATTAGTTTTAATGTTCACCTGTGAAAATAATTTGATGAGTAGCAAACCTAATGGCTTGCTTTATCTTCAATTACTCTCCATGCCACACTCTTAGAGGATATTCATGATCCCTCAAAAATATGTAATAATGATATAAATAAACCATTAAATTCTGTTTGAGAAGACACAGAAGATAAGAAACTAAAAGAGGAAGGGAAACACAACACTAATGGGAGTCAAGAACTGAATAGTTTTTCTACTGTCTATTCTACAGGAAAAATGAGGTCTCATTTAAAACTGGGATGGGGAAAGGCACATTTATGTATTATCATGTGATTCATTATGAGCACTCTGGAAGCTCAGTGGCACCAAGATAGTTCTGGAGATATTAATCTACACAGGGCTGTGCATTGTTCTGATTAAACCCTTTCACAAAGGGTAATTGAACTCTTAAGTTTTTKGTTGTTCTTTGGAATATATTTAATCTTGATTAGGGCTTGCAGATTTATTGTGCCTTCAAGTACTGAAAAAAAAAATTAGTAGCTAACTTGGGAGTTTTCTCTTGTTCTCTTGCTTCTTCTGAACAGTGAAGAGGCAGAATGTCATGCAGGTAATTGCACTAGACTGAATGGATTGCCCTCGGGTGCTGGAAAAGGTCTAAGTCTATTGCAAGGCAAGATGATTGTGATGAATAGGAAACAGAGGGCCTGTCAAGGGAGTAAATCAGTTAGTGAGTCAATGGAAATGGTTCTGATAAATGGATGGATGTCAGTATTAAATCAGTTGGTGGAAAACATTGTTATACTCTGAGACAAGGATAAACATTTCTATGAAATACAGGATAGCTGTTTCAGTTGAGTTGAAMTATGATTTTCTAGTCAAGCAATTAGCTTTCTGTGATGACTGCAGTTTTTAGTTTGTTTTCTTGCTTTTTGGCTTTACTTGAAGAGAAATAAACTGACCCCCATTTTTTGTACTTGCTTTTGTATCTCTGCTGGGAGATAAATTGGCATGATATTTATTCTGAAGTAGTAACAGTAAGCTTTAGTGTATAGGCTGGTAGTGCAACTTTGCTACTGAAATAAAAGCATTAAAGACAAGTAATAAATGTYATTTTGTTAGACTGCCTTTGTCCCATGTAGCTTTAGTTACGATGAAAATTACCAGGCTTAGAATGCTTTTTCTATTTGCATTACTTCTTGATGTATTTTATCAGGCAGTACCACATGAAATACGTTTGTTTTACAGTTAAGCTCTAGTTATTCTCCTTTTCTAGACAATTTCTAGTAGTTGAAAGTTGCTGTAGTAAAACTGCATTGTATAGTTGCAAGAGTATTCATAAATGATAATGAAAGATGCATGGCATACAAAATACGCCATGCAAAATAGTCAATAGTATAGGAATATTGCAATTTATACAGTTCTTTGCAACTGAAATAAACTGTCCTCTACTCTGTTGGCATGTCAGTTTCAAAGAAAAAAAACAGTGAGAAAACTGAAATCAGTGAGATTTGTTTGAATCTCAGAGTAAAGTCTGTCCCCAAGAGAGCAGACATTTTTTGCAGAAGAACAAATTTCCATCCCTTCATATTCCTAATGACAAGGACTTTTATCAGGTACGCAAATAAACTGTGAGTCCATTTTCAGTTTTCCTCTGTCTTCATCCTACTACGAGGATTTTCTCCACCTGTCAGTAATATCTCATTGATCAAGATATGAACCCTAGGAACTTGAAGTTTTTTTAATGCTATATTTATTTACTGTGGAATGCTGGATGAACCCTCATCCCAATGAAATCTGCCTCTATTTTAATATTTAAATTAGGTAGCAGTTAGTTTATTTTGAAATAAAGGCTAAAGTGCTTAAAAGTATGTATTAAAAATGGTCACATGTCACATGAGAACTGACATTTTTGAATACTTTTAAAGCACTTAAAGTCAATATCCCATGTTTCCCTCTTCTGAGGAAAGACACTAAACTCTCATAAGACCACAGTATAMAACAGGTCACAAGATAAAAGGCAAAATGCAAGGAGAAGACGTTTTGTAAACCGATACAGTAGCTGCATGAACAGGTCCTTCTCTTTATCTTAGGATCATCTTAGTCTTTTGTATTTGAAGCAGTGACAGTCTCTGAGCTACTGCAAAGGGGCATGTACCAGCTGTCCATCAGTGAATGCTGGCTGCTGCACTCTGAGCTTATAGTTGCCCCCWTTCTCTGCCCCCTTGGCTGTATTTTGGAGAAAATATGCTATTTCATTTTTAATGCTCTTCCATGCTGATGTGTTCTAGTTTCCTGTAGATACCTGTTTGCTGTACTTTGCATGTGTATTTTCCTCAAGATTTCCAATATCAGGATTTCATTACAGACTTCCTGCTGCACCAGAGAACTTTATTCACTCTTACTTACTGTAGCTTTTGTTTTCCTTTTGTTGGCTGGCTGTACTTTCTCCTTTCATGTGGTATCATTAAGTCAATGAGCTGGGCAACCTATTGAAAGTGATCCTTTTCAAACTCTTTTAATATCCCCTGTTTATTTTTAGTGTTGCTAGATTAAATGGTTCTATAACTGTATTTATTCAGAGGAAATTTCAGGGGTGGTAATTACATTGATAACAGGTGGGAATTCCCATGGGATTTTTTCCAAATGTTATTTCTGTTTCTAGTTTCTTTACAAAAGTAGAAAGTATTGCCTACAGAACATTGATCTATAGCTGTGGAGAATAGTAAAAAAACCTGCMGTTTATATGATTGCCGGTTTCCACAGTGTTTAGTGGAAAACTCAAATTTTCCTTTTGGTGTGATTTGGGAGACTGCAATGCAGCAGAACATTATGCTACAGAAAGCTCTATTATGTCGTATGAATAGACAGACGTGTTGTCAAGAGTTTTTTTGACCCATTTAGATGTATATGGAAAGCACTTCAAATAACTAAGTAGAACCAGCTAAGGAAGCAATAAAATATGAATAATAGTTCAGTATAGTAAACGCAAAATGGACTAATTATAGTCTGAAATCAAACACTGTAGTTGGATTTCCAAATTTTTAGTGTGCAGCTGTTCATTCTGGCTCTAGAAGAGAAAATGAATTGCAGTCTGCAGCAGAAGGAAGCTTGTTGTGCAGAGGTCCAGTACTGTATCTTTTGTGATCCCAACTGGAAATGACATTGTAAAGATAATGCAATATGGATTCTGCCAGATTTACTGGTGTTTATTTGTGGACCTCATCAGYGTTTTCTCTTTAGCTCTCCTCTTTYTTCTGTTTGCCTTGTCTCCTGCAATATTTTGTGAATGTATGTGATAGGWTCCCTTCAGTGTGGTTAACCCTTTCACTTTGTTAGAGACTCTGAAGTGCATTTTAAATTGATTTTCAAACCTAAAGCATTCTGTAGTCTACCTCCTTGGAATCTTGTTATTTATTAAAGTCTTTTAATSCTATCAACTTAGGTTAACATTCTGGTTTTCTGGTTTTAAGCCTTCATCTAGAATAGAACTTGGGACTTTGAATTCAGAAAAGTTTCAGTTATATTTTAAGATGCCTTTGCCACAAGTGGTACCACTTCTTAACAGKCTAGTGGGGTCTAGGTAGTGCTTGAAGCAACACTACAGCTCCCTAATCTCATAGCTCAGTAAACGGACATCTCTCTTCTCGACAACARAGTGATCTCATAGCTTATCAAGTGTGAGACTCAAATTCTGACTTAATTCTTCAGGAAACTTCCTATATAATTTTTCTGAACTTTTTGGTTTTCCAGCAGTGAACATTAGGAAAATGTCTATAACAAATTTCTGTACCTGCAAGCAAAAGGAAGTTGTTCAGATCTGGTCATGAAGTGTTTTGATATTATGGTAGAAGGATCCTAAGACTCTGTAAAAAGCAAAAACAAGGCCTGGACTTYTATGATGTTCTTCTCTAATTTAATTTCCAGTTACATTCTTTTGCCTATTTGGAACAATCACTTGAAACCCAAAGTTTTCCCTGCTTTCCTCATGGGGAGCATGAAAAATAGGAGGTTGTTAATTTTCATGTTTTTCAGTAAGGTTAAGGTTAAAAGAAACAAAAACAAAACCAATTTCATTATCATACAACTKTGAAGCATTGTAAGTCAGAGTACTGACAGATATTAAATCCACAATATGCATTAAGTTCCCTGTTTTTTTTGACACTTATGAAGGATCTAAATAGATTTTGTTTGCTTTATAGGTGGTGGACTGTGCTTGGGATGAACTAGTCAAGATCTATACTCCATCGTGTCTGGCAGTTCCTGTTTAGAAGAGAAGATGATCTGACATGCCAGGAACCTTTCTGTCTTCCCCCACAATCAGACTTGTGCTGAAGTATCAACTAATCTTAGTGTCTCTTTCTAAGTCAGACTGCTTGAATGGGGTGTTGTGCACTTGAACATGTGGAGACTTYGGGGTTTGGTTTACTGTACAGGTCATACTTGAACTTGCAAAATGTTCAACAGCTACTCGATGGCTGAGGAGCAGCCAYAGCAGATTGGAGTGGTGTCTTCAGAGCTGAATCACCAACACGAGTTTGTGATCTTTCTGGCTAATGGTGAGAGCAGAAGCCTGAATCTTCCTGTTCCTTATAAAATAACTGGCAGTGTATTTTGAGGTAATGTCACTGTAGAAAAGAAAAGACAGGAAAGGAAAAGAAAATAAAGGCTCTTTACTGTAAAGTACTGTAATGTCAACTGAAGTTTGTATCACTCAGATGCATTTATATATTTTGCTGTGAGTCACATTGCATTATTTCCTTTCACAATATGATGCTCTTGATCGACAGTAAATGTCATAGTTTATAGCTAGCTGATTTATTTGACCTTTTTGATTGCCGCTTCACAAAGATGGTAAAGATTATTTTCATGTATTTTTTCCTTTAGATCTCCTTGAGTAAAACAGTTGATGAAGTTATGTAGAAAGATTCTCTGATAATAGAGAAGATGGTTATGAAAAGATGAAATATATGCACAACTAATTGGATCAAAGTCCTCAAGATTTAGATACAGGGCAACCATCTTTTCTGTTAGACTTGTCTTCTATTTTAACTTAGAAAGTTTTCCAAGAAACAGAAGAGGAATGTGGCCATATATCCAGTGTTTGTGGATCTCTCACAGCCTGGCCAAAGTGAAAACTGATGTCCAGACCAGTTGAACCTATATACATGCAGATTAATTGCATGACATAAGCATAGCAGTTCCAGCATGGCCAAACTATTGTGGTTGCTAGAATATATTCAACATGTTCTAGGCATGTTGAATACTTTGCATTCCCCCTTTGACCCCTCAGCSCACATGCTGGTACTTTCGTCTGAGTTTTCTGGGTTAAGTAGAGATGTTCAGTTGTTATGCTTTCCCAGACACCTTTGAATACTCTTTTAGGATCCAACTGTCATAGTACTGCAGCATTCATTGGTATGTKTTAGGCTTCTCACCTGGTTTCCTGCTAGCCTTTTTTGTTTTAACCTTCTTAAGGCTGTCTCCTTTCTGCTGTTAAGCCATCTCAATTACYGTTACCATCAAAAGACTCTTTGCAGGTTGGGTCTTTGCGGATCTTTGGTCAGGTTTTCATAGTCTGCTGTTAATAAATGTACCCTTCTGGGATGCAGTGCTCATAGATCAACCAACAGCAGACACTGCCAGATCTGCTGGATGCTTTGAAGCAATGAAGGAAAGAATTCAGCTGAGCTAAGACCTGCAAGTTGAAAGAAAAGAATGGTTGTTCTATCTTGCAGAAAGAGCCAGGGAACTAACAGGCAGGTACAGGGAGACATGCATATATTGATGTGGTATATAGGGCAGGACAGGAAGAAAATTTCTTCTACAGCGTGATAATTTGGATCCCAGTAGGATCTTTTACTTTTCTTGGTCAATGCAAACTGGCCCCAGAATGCTATCGTTTTGAGCTGAATTAATAACAAAAAATAGATTGTATCGCTTTTTATGACAGTGTGCTGTACCAAATCCCAAACATTTACTGCACCTTAATTCTATGTGCTGAGGAATAATGCAACAATAAAGCTGTGCTGCATGCAGCTTTCAGCAGTACCATGGGCCRTAAAATCTAATTTTAGGCATTAAAATTGATTATTTCAACTTCAATAGTTCTTCCACTCTTCTGTTTTATCTCCCTTTTCTGCTTCGATTACAAGTTACTTGTCTGAGTGGAACATTTTGATGGCAGGTGTGTATTTTATACGCATGTTTCTGGAAAGACAGAGGGAGTGGGATTTTCTAGAATGCTGCCATAGTGTATAAGTTRGAAGGGCAAATTTAGCAGATCTAGTGCATGGGGGGAATTAGGAATTCTGAACATGCACACTCAGCACATGGATTAAACCTTTCCTCAACTGCCTTCTCTCCCTTCATGTCCCGGTTAGCTTCAGTGCCGAGGGTTGCTGTATTCAGATTTAATTCTCTTGAAAGATGAGCACATCCAGAAGATGTGCATAGTAAATAAAAACTGTGGCCTTTAATCTTCCTGTGTGATCTTTGAATGGAGARAATGTGCTGTAACATTTCTGCACTGTAACAGAAAAAAAACAATTTGGCAATAGTTGTTGCTAATTCTCAGGGAATATTTGCTATAGTTGTTTTGAAGAAATACTTCTTATTTTATGACCAAAATACTAGCTTCCAATCTTTTTTTTTTAATTTGCTGAAACAGTTAACAACAACAATCTTAAAATATTTAATGTGTTCTGCTTTCAAACTTGCGCCTGTGAAAGATTTTGTTTTATTGAGTCTGAGTTTCTCTTTGGTTCAAGAAACATACTGATTAATCAAGTTCTAAAGGTGTGGATTTGTTGTTCTATAATACTATTAAATTAATTGCACACAGTATCTTTGACTATATTCTTGTGTTCTCTTCCCCAATTAAAAAATGTTGTTCAAAAAGGAAATGCCRTGAAAGATACTGAGAGTATTTTCTACAAAAAGTATCATAATCATGGTTTATTTCAAGTGTGAATACTGGGTGATGGTCACATTTTCCCCCTGTACTTATAGAGACTATATTATGTAACTTTTCCTAGCTGTACGTCCCATTAGATCTGCATTTTCATAAAGGAAAGCTATTTTAAATTATTCTTTGTGTCTGCTTGTGCAGAGTATGTGTCAGTGATGAAGTGATCTCTTTTTTTCTAGCCAAGTGCAGTGTTGGCCTCAAATTTTGCTGCATAGGCAGGGTGTACTGTGCCTGTCAGTAGTGCTGCTCAGCTGTGCTTGGGGTCACAGGATGGGGAATGGATGCAGCTCTGCACAATTCTTCCTTGATAGACCTCATGGTTGCGTTAGACTCTAATTAAAGCAAATTTTCCATTAAACATTGTATATAGATCTTTACCATCCCATCCAAGAAGCCACTTAAAAAAAAAACCTGCCCTTAGGAACACACCAATTTGCTGCCAGTGTTTTTTTCCTCTCAACGAGGAACAGGTACCCGTGTCGTTGTACCTAGGTGAAATGCTGAGCTGAGCATAATTTCCATYAAAAGATGAGAGTTACGGTATCATAATCATCTCATTAGGGTAACGAACTACAGAGCCATCCATTGCTATGGTCTGTGCCCTGCTGCCAGGAAAAACTCTTTAATAGAGAGTCAGCGAACAAACTCTGAGTGAGCAGCCACTGTTCCCTCTGGACACATAAACAGCCTGTGTCGGGGATGTACCTTCACTGAAATGTCACCTCAGGTGATGTCTCCCCGTTGCTTTATTCAATTCCTCCCCAGTGAAGAGCAGGAGAACACATTTTTTATAACTGGAGTTGTGAAGAGGCAGTGGGAGACAGRTACTGAACCTGGCCTGAATCCATATTGATAAAGGGATGGTCTGGCAAGGGACAACAGCTTCCCCTCCATGTCCCTTTGCTGTCAATAGACAAGATTAAAATTAGGGGTGCCATAAAAGATGTTGCARGAGAAGCTGCCCTTACAGCACGGGTGAGTTCCAAAATACAGGATTTGGTGCTTGAACACTTGGCTTTCCAAACTGAGTATTGGTGCAGCCTCTCCTCGAGTACTCCATTCAGTTCTGGGCCCACAAGGTAAGAAGGATGTGAAGGTGCTTGAATGCATCCAGAAGCGTGCCTCAAAGCTGGGGAAAGGGCTAGGGGATGTCCTGTGAGGAGAGGCTGAGGACTTGGGGCTTGTTTGGTTCGGAGCAAAGGAGATGAGGGGTGACCTTATCGCTTTCCGCTGCTTCCTAAGGAGGGCAAGTGGATAGGGATGTGCTGATCTCTTCTGCTTGGGATCCASTGATCATGGGAAGGGTTCAAAGATGCACCACAGGAGGTTTAGACTGGACATTAGGGAGCATTTCTTTACCACACAGGCAAACATTGGAACAGGCTTCCTAGAGAGGTGGTCGATRTCCCAAGCTTGTCATTGTTWAAGAGGCATTTGGACAAKGCCCTTAACAACATGATTTAATATTTGGTCAGCCCTGAACTGGTCAGGCAGTTGGACTGATGGTCAGGATGATCATTCTACAGTACTTACAAGTGAAATAGTCTTAAAATTTGTATGTTTCTGATACCTTTGTTTTTGTTTCAGTCAGGGAAGTATTTAGCCCTCAAAGCAGTTTTACAGCCAGATACTCTGCAATTTCAGAGATTCACTTCTCTAGTGATAATTTCACTGGTGAGGTGACAAAATTATTTCTGTGAGAGGACACACTTAGGCATAGGGCATAGTCCAAATTACTACAGTATTTCCAGAAAGCACAGTTTGATTTTTTTTTTGAGCTGCACTTACTTGGCAGAAGGAATTTGTGTTCCTTTTTTCTCCCATGTGCAAACACTGTCAAGGTGATCCACACATTCCTTTAAATTGTGTTGCATGTAGGTTTGGGGTGAGTCCAAATGGAGGCTGATGTAAATGTATTGGCACATTTCTTCAGTGGGTTCTGGAGACTTGGTCTCCACTACCTATGGTTTCCTTTCTCACATTACCAGTTTTCATCTTCAGACACCCATACTTAATGTGTACCTTGTTTCACTGCCCTGTCTCCTTTACCCTGCCCCTCCTGATGAGTGAAATCGAACATGTATGATGGAAAAAGAAGGCTCAAGATTATGAGGCAGCTCTGAATAAAAGCATAGYTTTTCCTTCCCTTGTGTTGCCTGACACTGCAAGGGAGAGACGCTGGCTGCCTGAGAGAACTCCCTTTTCCTTAGAGTGGATATAATCTATTGCCATCTCCTGTTAAAACCTTCATCCAGCAAGCTAAGAGAAGCGATCAGTTTATATAAACTTTACCAGGCTTTAAAACATCATTTTTGAAGGCTGTCGGGCACCAGTTTTAAGTGACTTCTCAAGCAAAGTCCCTCTGCTAGAATCTGGTTGTCCCTGTTTTCTTAGCAGCGGTTCCTGTATCTCTRCCGTTCGCAGCCCGAGAAGGGGCTCCCTTGGATGAGCCAGGGGCGGCCGGGTGCCCGACGCCAGGAAGCTGGGGGGCTGCGAGAGGGATGCTGCTGCTAGGYTCGGTAGATGCTTTTTCCCGGAAGACTGTGTACTTTTGGGAGAAAGAAGCCGTACTCCCTGCTTGAGAACGTGCGGGYCTGCCGTGATCTCCTAGCTCCGGGAGACGTGGGGTTTCCCACGGCTCTTCCACGTTATTTTCGGGCCGGTGGCACTCCGCCGCCAGCGCCCCGCGGTTCTTTCCGCACGGAAAGCGCCTCGGTGCCCGCTCCCKCTGCCCGTCCTCCTGCCCCCGAGCGGGACCGGGAGGGCTTGCCCGGGCACGGGGAGGTGTGTGCGGGGGTGGCGTCTTCCCATCCCCGCTGAGACAGGTGTGCTCCGGGGAACACCGCGGGGAAAACCTGGGGGACACAGGGGGCGGGGGCGGCGGGACGGGGGACACCGAGAACGGCG
>NW_026623632.1:650383-661575 GCF_030028575.1 Malurus melanocephalus
GGCCGGGCGCGGGGCGTCGCGGTGGCGGTGGCGCACGGGCTGTGCTCGGGCTCGCTGAACATCCTGCTGAAGTTCCTGCTGGCCCGCTACCACTTCGCCTTCCTGACGCTGCTGCAGTGCCTCAGCAGCGCGGCGGCGGCGCTGGGGCTGGAGGCGCTGCGGCGGCGGGGGCTGGCGGCGCTGCCGCCCTTCGGGCCCCGCCTGGCGCGCCCCTTCGCCGCCGTGGCCGCCCTGGCCACGCTGCAGTCCACCCTCACGCTCTGGTCTCTGCGCGGCCTCAGCCTYCCCATGTACGTCGTCTTCAAGCGCTGCCTTCCCCTCGTCACCCTGGTCACCGGCGCCCTGGTGCTCCGCGACGGCATGCCCTCGCCCGGCGTCCTCGTCGCCGTCCTCATCACCACCTGCGGCGCCGCGCTGGCCGGTGAGTGCGACCGCGACAGCGACCGCACCGGGGGAAGGGGGCGCGGCGGGGCACAGCGGGATGCGGCGGGACGAGACATGACGGGACGGGACGGGACGGGACGGGACGGGCGGCCGCAGTGGTGGCCGCTCCGGTTGGACTTCGGGAGCGGGACCGGGCAGGCAGCGCCAGCCCGAGGAGAAAGACGCGAGGGTACCGGGCCGTGCAGTCCTGGGGACAGCTGCGACCCCACGGGGGCAGGTGCAGCCTCACGGGCGGGAAAGTGCAGCCTTTCAGGGGTCGATGCAGCCCCGCTGTGGCTGGTACATTCTTAGAGGGCTCGCTGCAACCTTTTGGAAATAGGTGCATCCTTATGGTCCGTAAGGGGTCCGTATAAACCTGTGGGAGTAGGTGTAACCTTATTGCAACCCTTCTAGGGAAGGTACAACCTTATGGGGGGAAGGGTAGGCTTATGGAAGGCGGGTGCATCTACAGGGGTAGATGTAATGTTCTGGGAGCAGCTGCAAGCCCATGGGGCAATTGCAGCCCTACTGGGGCAAGTGTGATCTTATAAGGGCAGGTGCAGGCTTAGGGGCCAGCTGCAGCCCTCTGGGGCCAGGAGGACCCGTGTTGCTTTCCAGTCGAGATGTAGGTGGAGTGGGAGGCAAAGCTGGCACTCTGTGGCCCGACAGTACTCCTGGGTTGGGGGCTGCCTCAGACTGCAGAGTACATGCACAGTTTGTAGTTTAATCTGCGAAGAGGCTGGCAGGGGGCTCAGCAGGGTCGCTGTCGCTTCACGGACCCCACAGAGCTCCGTTGCTAGAGGGTGAAGCAGGGCCAGTGGGTTTGAGGACAGGCAGCCTGGCCAGCCAGAGCTGGATTGTGTCTGTGWTGGCAAAAGGATGCTCAGGATTGCTGTGTGCAGTTTCACCTTAAATCTTCCAGTGTCTTCGCAAAAAGGAAAAGGCAATCTGATTTTGGCTGTGAGATTTAGAGGGGGTGTGAAAGACATTCAATAAGTTCGCAGCTTACAAAAAAAAAAAAAAAAAAAAAAAAAAAAGCAATATCTGCAATATCTGGAGGCAAGACTTGGGACAAGCGTGACAAATCCTAGGGGTTATGGAAAGTGCAATGATGCCTATTTCCTAAATAGCCCTCTAGTCCAAAGCAGTGCTCTCTTTCTGTCTCTCATGCAACACCTATGCTTCTCTCTCTCTGTGGCTGTCCTGACAGGAGCTGGTGACCTGACTGGGGATGCTATGGGCTATGTGACAGGCGTGCTGGCTGTGCTGATACAYGCTGCCTACCTGGTGCTCATTCAGAAAACCAGTGTAGACAGTGAATAYGGACCCCTGACAGCTCAGTATGCCATCGCTGTCTCAGCCACCCCTTTTCTCATCATCTGCTCCTTTGCCAGCATGGATTCCATCAACGTCTGGTCCTTCCCGGGGTGGAAGGACCCTGCCATGGTATGCATCTTTATTGCTTGTGTCCTGATTAGCTGTGCCATGAACTTCACCACCCTTCACTGCACTTACATTAACTCGGCTGTGACCACCAGCTTCGTAGGGGTGGTGAAGAGCATAGCCACCATCACAGTAGGCATGGTGGCATTCAATGATGTGGAGCCCACAAAGTTATTCATAGCCGGTGTTGTGGTCAACACSTTGGGGTCTGTCATTTACTGCGTGGCCAAGTACCTTGAGACCAGGCGGCAGAGCAACTATGAGGACCTGGAGAAAGAAACTAGAGAAGAGGAGGGGAAAAGGAAGGCTGGAGACCAAGGTCTGTTTGCCATGGAGACGATTTCCCAGGGAAAGGGGGCTGAGGAAGCGGCAGTGGAAGGATCATCCACAGGGGACAGACGGAGTGGAGAGGAAGAGAAGGACATCACTGAGAAATCAGCCAAGGCACCTGCAGTTCAGGGAAAATCCACCATCACACAAGAAGTGAACAGAAGCTCTCTGAAGGAAGCCTATCTTGGAGTATGGAGGTTGGTGAGGGGTGCTAATTATATAAAGAAGGATTATTTGATAGAAAATGAAGAGCTACCAAACCCTTAAAAGGCAGATTTGAAAACCTATTGCTTGAGGACAGACACYTGGTTCTCTGTACAGGGGGAAAGGCAGAGCATACATTTCCACATCAATGCTTACAAATCCAAATCATTCAGGATGACTTTACCTCATTGTCAAAAAGCAAAAGGTCATGCTTTGGGCTTGCTTTCATCTGCTTTCAGTACGCCACTTTACACCCACCTCAGCTAAGGTGCTGACACTCTGATGCAGACATAGAGAGAGCTGGGTAGTGGGAAGTCACAGGGTGCTTGCCCAGCAGCCTGGGCTATGAGGGACATCAGTACCACTGAGTTACTCAGCAGTGCCAGTGACACAGCAGTGGCCTGTAAYTTAGGTTGTGTCTGGAGCCTTTTGATTTTTAACAGATTTGGAGGCTCTGTCCATGTGCTGTATCTGTATCCATCCAGTTATAGGTATTCTACATAAYTGATTCCTACAATATAAACTCGTGTTAACGGTACTTTTTTGTGCTCCTCTGTGTCAGTACAATTGCAACAGAGTTAGAAGTTGTGCCACTTCAGTTGTGTTGGTGCAAAATCGCCATCTTATCTGAAGAATTGAAGCTCTCCAGGCTGAACCTTGGACCTGGTTTACATAGGGTGCTTTGTGACTTCAGTAGAAATACTTTAATCTTGTGATGGTGTACATGAAAGCAGAACCAGATCTGAGCTTCTGAGAAGCTTTGATTGGCAAATCAAGGATGTCTATTCATGAGCTTTAACTACACGTAGCATTTGGAATATTAGCTTGACTCAAATAAAAGAGTTTTGAAATGTTGGTATGTATTGATTGGATTTGGGGAGGCTATAAAAAATTAGGGAGAAAGTGTGTGCCTTGTGTTATCCYTCCTTGTACCCTAAAGTTGGATGAATCAGAGCCAGGACTGGAACCCAGATGTCCTCTCCATCCATTCTCTCAAAAGCAGAGCCTGAGAGCAGAGCTGGGGACACCGACTCTGGAGTTCCCAGGGGTGYTTCTGCAGGACAGTGCTGCTACATCCTGGCCACGTGTTGGCACATGGCTTTGTGTGTATCCCCCCTCGCTGTCCCTGTGCCGTGCTGTCCAGTGGAACAAAGTGCGGGCAGGCAGGAGCTGCTGCGTGCTCCCGCAGATCCCATGGCTGAGTGCTTGGGGACTGGGATGCTCAGTGTGTTCAGCACAAGGACATCYGTGGCTTTGGTAGAAGCGGCTCCCCAGTGCCCAGACTGCCCCTGTYCCCATGGGCTGCGAGGGGCAGAGCTGTCTGTCCCCTCAGCCACTCCAGCGCTCGTGTGGAAAGTGGGAAGCAGGCACTCCAGTGAGGCCACTGCTGAATACGCCAATATTTTATCCCACATCTGTTTAACTGGAAAGACTGTGGAAACTAATGTTTGAGTGTATCTTCACCTGAGGGTATCCTTTTGGTGGGTGGGGGTACTTGGGTGAAACCTATGCTCACATGAGACAGAGAAAAGATTTGACTCTGAGTATTTCCCACCCCAAAAGGGTGCTGCAGCCATCCGGGCAATCTTGATCACGTACTGAAACAAGTTGTTATCATTTCCTGAAAAAATGAACCAAGTTTGTTGTTGTTGTTTTTAGCATTGTTATTGTTGTTATTAATTATTATTTATTATTAACTCTTAAGCCACTGAACTGAAAATCAATTATACCCACAGCTCTAATTAAGCAGTGCCTAGCCCAATGCTCTCTCCAGCCGAGCGGGCAGCATTAGCCTCCCAGCACGTTCCGTCTGAAGTGAGCAATTTGCCCAGCAGGGAATATTTGCAAAACTGCTCTCTGGGGGAGCTTTAGGTTCTTGTCAATACATGCAGGCAGAAACATCAGGTGCTGTGGCAGTATGTTTGCTGAGTGATTGCAGAAGTTGGCTGACCTGGCATCACCCAAGAATTTTGGAAGAGATGGCTGTAAGGAYATCTACACTAAGCCTGTGGCTGCTGAGCCGAGGGACAGGGCATGGAGACCTGTACATCATATGTTATGTATAGCCTGTGTTTAAGAGGTACTGGCTGAATGCCAAAACACGTTTACCTTCTGTTCRAGTTCCATATGGGATCTTTTCAATAAAAGTACTATTTATTGTTTCAAGGTTAATATGATAGGGCTTTTGTTGGTTTTTCAAATGCATCCTAAAGAGGTTTGTGCCTATGAGCTGTAGTTGCTGTATTACTGAAATTGCAATATTGAACTGCCTTGTAATCATGCAGATGGCTGCMGAGAAACMCACATTTCTGATCTGTCCTCAGTGYGTTCAGTGTTTTCTGTCCACAAAAAACATGGATCTTCTTACCACCTGGATGCCAGTCTTAGATCCCATAGTGCACACACCATGTTTGACACACGCTCTAGGAAGCTCACCCCCTGGACACTTGTTTCAGGACTTTTTTCTGGAGGGGATTAAATGTTTTGCCACTTACTGTTGTTGAATTATTAGTGGAAGTCTGTGGAAATTCAAACAGTTTTGACTATTTAAAAAGCTGCTGTTACAATGTTGTACATTTGCATGTGTAAGCCAAAATGTGATATTGTATTCTGTTTTTACCTGTAAATTCCATAAATTAAAATGGGAATGGGGCAAATGAAATYCACTTTTTCAGCAACAGACACTGTTGCACAATAAAATAAAAATGCTGCCTCGTGCTGAGGTATTTTAATAATCAGCGGAAGGCGGCAGAATGAGACATGGGAATAAAATGCACTGCTTTCCAAAAACCTTCTGGTTTTCTTATTGTTGCTACTCCAGGGTGCTCATTTTTGCTTCATTTATAGTTATTCTTGTGCCTTTATACCATCCAAGTTTCCTCAACATGTGACCACACACTGTAAATACTGTCATGGACAGGGGGACTAAGGACAGAGAAAGGAACACAGGATTCTGAAATGCTAGGACCTCAGTACAGCTCAAAATTTCTGTGGTTCTCAGCGGTGATGTTTGGTTACATATTTAAGATGATTTAATGTCACTGGTGTACTTGTTATAAGCCTAGAATAAATAAAAATAAAAAGATGCTCATTATTAATAGTTCCATTACAAAATAATTGCATTATTAAAGGACATAAAATTAATTTTATTTTACAAAGTTAAGTACTTGTATTACCATCTGTGTCACATGGCAGTGCTAGGTGGTGACTTAAGCATTAAATTTTACCTGTTTGCTTTGGAGGAAAGGTGCGTAATGAACCTGTGGCTGAAACTGGGCTGTGCCAGACCAGGCTGGGGTTGGTGATTATTGCTGAATTCATCTTAGAGCTCCACACAAATGTGCCTGCAGGTTGGTTTAGGGAAATAAACCGTCCTTATTGTCAGATAATAAATGAACCTGATGCACAATGACTGCTCTGAGAATAAACAGGAATTTCAGTGTCAACACATCTTTGAGTAACACCTGCTGTAGCACTCCTCGATATGCACGTACACGCACATGCACGCACACGAGCACACATGCAACAGGACAACAAAAGCCAGACTGGCTTCTCTCTAAATTAAAGAGAGGACAGTTTAGTTGGAGGCAGGTACAGTTAAAATTTCTAAGGATAAATTAAAAATTTGCRTACATTGCTGACAAACTAATCTAGCATTTGCCATAATTTCCACGGGGAAAATATGCAGCAATCTACGAAGAAACATCTGAGAGTGAAAGAAATTTTACAGTTTACTAACCAACACTCCAGACCCCTGCATATGTCTGGGGCTTAACAGCCTCCTGTAATTCTGTTTGCTGCAAAAATGCCTGTTTGCTACAAAGACTTTAGCAGGCAAAAAGGTGCAAGCCCATCAGCTCTGGTTTCTAAATTAACATAGAAGCATTTTGCTGCTTATCATGGTGAAGGCTTAACACCTTAAGCCTCTCTGTCTGTGTTCTATATAATTTCACTGGGAGGTTTCTTSTGTGGTTTTTTAACCTGGAGTCTCTAAGTGTAGTGCAGGCAATCAGCTCTGCCTCTCAATTAGCTGCTATATTCATGCTTCAGTAGATTGTTGAAGGTCGTCAGGAAGCTTTTCACTTTAACCTCATCCCTGTCGGGAATTGATGAGCATACACATGCCCTCCTTTCTCATCCTTTGTTTCTGCTGTATCTCCCAAATATGTTTTCCGGTGTCTATCCTGAAAACCTCTGCAAGTGGTGGAAGACTTGCCACAGAGGCTTCTGCTACTTTTAATTTTTTTTTTTTTTTTTCTAGAAGAGCAAGGAAGGGATGGACCAGCAGGATCTTGTATGTCCAGATTGCTTCTTTCAACCTTTGTGCACGTTTCTGCCCAGCAGCTCCCTGCATCCCAGATCCCTTTATAGCTCAGCCCTGGCTATGTCCCAGCTCCCTGCGGAGCTGAGCCCGGGCTGTGTACCAGTGTCCTGCGGAACCGGGCTGTGCACGCCTGAATCAGAGCCCTCCCTCTGCCAGACAGCCAGCCCTGAAATCCGCCTGTGCCTGCCCCTTTGGAGGGTCATTACACACACAGAACCAGGAGATTTTTTTTTTTTCACAGTAAGAACATTTTAAGTAATAAGGCTGCAAACCTGMTGTTAAGCCAGGCTTGTTTTTATTATGGGTGAACACTAAGAAAACCACTGCAGTGCTAGACATTGTGTTTGAATAGGAGAGTGGTAGCCTGGGATGAAAACAAAGGTAGAGAGCGTGGAAACAATGCTCAAAGAGGTACCTGGGATGGGATAAAGATGGATGAGGAAAATATGTGATTTACAAAATAGGATGGATGGGGAATATGTGATAGTTTGCAGAAATGCAAAATATTCTCTCATTAAAAGAAAAAAAAAAAGTGACAGCATTGGAAACCAACGTGAGGTGAATCTGTAGTGAATGCACTTGAATTTGGGCTCAGGAAGAGCAATGCACATAAAGGAGAGGCAGAGTGAATGAGCTGGCTGGGGGAAAGATAGCTGGATCTATTCTTTGTGGTTCTGTTATCTTTTTCTTTACTGGACAGTTGGAAGAAATTTTGCTCTGGACACACTAATTTTGTTAACAAGTCTGTCTTTTATCAAGTAAAAGCAATGTCAGTTCTGTTCTCAAAATTACAGGATTTTTTTTTTATTAGATGCTATTGATTTGATCAACAAAACAAGATTTCAAAAATTATTTAACAGAAATTAGGATTTCTCTGATAAAGAGCAATAACTTCTAAGGGCACAGACCATCTCTTGCCCAACATGGAGATGAAATGGGAGAGAATAATGAGTGGGAACTGGCCATGGTAGTAAACCTGTCAGGTTTACCAGCTGCTGTAAATAATATCATCAGTAGGTAAAAACAGCTGCAGGCTGCTGAGTATATCACCATTAACTCCTTGTATCTTGAGTTGTCTTMATTCTCTTAAGTGAATTTTTTGTCTTCACAGTATCTCTGCAAATTTGTCCTTAAGGTTAGTTTAACTCCAAACTGCGTGCACCTGGTTAAAAACAAAATATGGATTTCTCCTTCTGGTTACCAAACCATAGCTACCCTGGGATGTGAAGGGCAGAAAGGTTCCCTGTGTCAATGTATCTTTTTGAGTGAGTGAACACTCGGGAGCACAGAAAAAATGTTCCACAACTTACATCATTGCAAACATATGAAAAAACAGCTGAATATTTCCCTATCACAGTTTTACAGGAAAAAAAAATAACATTTCCTTAAGCATAGTGGCAGACTCAGGCCACTGAGTCTGAGTGTTTCCTGAACACCAGAAGGCTGATGSACACAAAATACACTGCAATTGAGTGCACAGCCAAAATAGTTGGCCCTGGGATTTAAAATATTCTCTAAAAGAATAGACAGAGGCTAAGGAGACATGGGTGCATTTGCCTGACACTATGGAAGAAATTTCTTAACTTAGGAAAGTTGAGGTGCAGGTCTCTGTGAAGATCTTCTGTTCAAAGAAGGATCACTGCCAAGCCAGCAGCACATTCCAAGGATTCCTGAGACAGCGTTGGACTTTCAAAATTGCTCAACCTTTCTTAAAATTTAAAAAAAAAAAAAATTAAAATTTATTATTAATAGAAGTTATGAATGAGCAGAATTGTCTGTAATATCTGGTCATGTCCTGGGGTRCCTTCTGAGTGCTGAACTCTTTGGGACCACCTGGATCTTGCAGTGGCTGGATCAAACCAATATGATTCATGCTGTATCCAGCTCTGTCATCCAACACAATCAGCACACTTTATTTTTCTCTCTTCTACAGATTCTACTTAGTAGAAACTTCTGGGATTCTACTTAACAGTTATAAAGCATGCTCCCATACTCATAAATGTCTTTTATAGCTGCCCCAAATATTCAGTGCTACTGTTCAGGAGAGATGCTAAGCAATAGCTGGCTGATGTAGAGGATGGAAATGACAGCCAGAGCTGCCTTTTCAATTAAAGATTTTGCAGAAAGAGTTTGGGTTATTTGCTACCCAAATTTTAGGCTTTCCCCACCTTTATCTACTTCAGTACCTTTCCTCAAAATCTGCAAATTTTGGTCTTGATTGAGCTTTAGCGTTGATTTGGAACCATTCTTTTTTATTTTCTTTCTGGAAACTTCATTTCTGCCTGTCTCCCTGTCGCTGGTCAGGTATGTCACAACACCCAGAGTCCTGTGCCTGGCACACACCAGCAGCCAAAAAACATCAGATGCCACTCTCAGGGTCAAAAATCAGGACACATTGTTCTGTACTTGAGCTTCATTACAGATTTATGCAGATTCATACTCATCATGAAAAGCACAGTAAGATCTTCAGATGACTTTGTCTTTCAGTAAGACCGAGCAGGCTTGGCTGTGTCTCCACAGTTAAAGCCTGGTTTGAAAACAAGATTATTTCTTAGTGGGGCTCCTCTTTGTGTTTTGTGTAGCTCCATCGTGTTGGCACATAAACTGGCAAACTGCAAAACCCAGGCTGTGGTATGGACACAGATTCCTAGGTGGCAATACAGGGCAGTCACCMCAACCCTTCCCAGCTGGCAWCAGGAATGTTCTGATTCATTGCACWAAGACATTTATGMGTTTTGTGCCTTGACCAAGCCTTCATTCAGTAGGACATGAGCCTAAATGAAAGCATTTTACTACATTAGGAGCTCAGTAGTGTCCCGTGTTTCACTTCCCCAAGCCAAGGAGAGCATTAGAAGTGGGTTTTAGGATTATTTTCTACCCCACCAAGCAGAAATCTGTGCTTGAGAAGCTAACATTAGGAATTCCAGCAATGCCAAGGTGAAGAAACAGCCCCTCTGCCCCAAATCTACTCAGGGCATTGCTGTGGCAATACAGGTGATGGTAAAAGCAGCWGCTGCAGGAGAAAGGAGTTTCTGTTGGTTTGGCGTGTTCCATGGCACTGTGTGGCACCATGACATCAGGAAAGGGCCACCAGTGGCTGAAGCCATGCCAGCACCCTCGAACAAGCAGAGCTGTGACTGCAGAGGCTGTTGGAGAGTAGCTCTGGACACTCAAACTGAGTGGGTGAGTGTTCTTCTGGCATCAGGGTTTTGCCCCTTTTCCAAAGCTCCTTAGAGGGAGCTGGCCCATCACAGCCCAGTCCCTCCCCAACCAGGGTAACAAGTTAGCTCAGGTGCTGAGTGGTATCGTGCTGAGGGAAAGGAACAGCAAAGATTTTACCTGTGCAGTTCAGATAGGCTATTACCATAGAAAAATTCTTCCTTTATTACTTTTTTTCCCCCCAGGCACATTTCCCTCTATGCTTCTGAAAAGAAATATGCAAATACACTAATAGTTTTTTAGAAGAAGAGATTTATTTCAGAAAAGAGTTCCTACAGGCAATACTCTGAACTCCTGCTGAGCTTGCAAAATCATTCAGTGTATGGAATGGATTAGGTTGGTGGCTGCCTTATTTCCATTGCCTTGGAAGTGCCTGGGAAAACCAAGATGTAAAGGTAAGGAGTGTAACAAAGAAGGAGCTCTGTAAAGCAGCTTTGCCTCAGCRACTCTTCAAACTCATTTGACAATGTCAGGGATTTGTCATTGTTCTTGAAGCTGACTGGACAARCAATTCTGGCATCTTGACAGTTGAGCCTTAGAATAAAAAATGTCACAAATTCAATCTCCTGAAGATAAGGCACAACCAGCTGATTGCCRGGGTGCAGGCAGCGCAGATCTGCCCCTCTATCGGTGAGCTCTGCTGCAATGGCATATCTAATTTAKGTAAGTGCATTTGCAGCATCAGGGTGCATAAAATCTGACTGAGAGTGGCTGCCAGTAGAGACACAGGATCAATTTTGCAGATTCATGCAAAAAACTGCTCTTATTTTAACTAAAATTCTAAGCTTGAATAACAATATAAAGTTGTTATAAGATATCAGGGAAGAAGGAAAGCCAAGGGAAGCAAAACAGTGTGCCACAGACACATTTCCAAATACTTATGGTGTTGTTGCTCTGCATTTTTCAGTCAGAATCATGAATAAACACTGAGTTAACAACAAGAAAGATATAGATCATTTGGATTATTTTAAATCCAGTGCCACTGTCTGACCCAAATGTAGGTACAGGGAGCCCATAAGRTGCTTCAGCAGAAATCACCAGGCTCTGAGCCATGGGCATCTCAGTGCATCACAGTACTTTCAAGGCTGGAGAAGCCCCCATGCACGACATGCAGGGATGTGGGAGGCTGGAAGCAAATGCATGAGCTGCCTTGTTTTGCCTTTGTGTAGCCAGAAGAAATTTAAAACTTCACAACAATTTCATTTGCTTCCTGTTCTCCTTCAGGAGCAAATCTCTCACCACCCTTTTT
>NW_026623632.1:661732-682061 GCF_030028575.1 Malurus melanocephalus
TTTTTTCCTGCTAATGTGCTTTCTTAAAGGTGAATATTTAGTTGAACAACTCCATTTGCTTTTGGACTATCTGATTTGTGAGATAAAGGTTAGATGATTCACCAAAGTTGATATTTTTGTTCAACCAATTGTGACAGGAGCTGCTGTGTTCCAGGGTGCTGTGTATGTTTAAATAAAATCCTTTAGAGCTGGACTATAGCCAGGTCTTTCACTGCTGGGATCTTTTCAACTGTAAACAGAATTGTACTCCCTCTGAAATTGTGCTGTCACTCACTGTTGTAAGAGGACACATGAGTATTTGGGGGTTTCATCCATTGATTTTGGACTGTGGGTTAATTCTGTAGATTTGGTGAGATCAATGTGCTTCAAAACAAGTAAAGAGCTGGCTAGCTTCTGCTACACTGACATGGTCCCATAATGCCAATGAAATTGATTGGCAAAAAGCTGTTTCAGGACAAAATAGGTCCCTCATGAGCTGTAAGCATCTCTGCCGATCGGGAAATGATGGACATAAAACTGCAGAGTTCTCTGCTGTGGAGCAGAGAGAAGCATAAAAAAGCTCCTGTGAGGAGAGTGTGATTTTACATACCTGCCACAGGCACTGCTAAGATGTAGCTCMGGATTTTTGCCTCGTTTGTTACGATTTCCCATGTTTGGAACAGTTCCTTTGGGAATTGCAGGTTGTCTACCTGCATTTAGGGATGTTGAAAATGAAGAGCTTTTACTGACTTTTTTTCTCTTGTTGCTACACAGTTTAGTGTCATTTTGTTAAGGTTTCCTCCATGCTCCCTGTGTCCAGCCACAATGCTGTGCTGGGAGATACCTGCCTCCTGAGTTCAGATGCAATCTGCAAGTGGTGAATCTGCTTCTGGGCAAAATTCAAGGGCAGGAATGTCCAGTGCAGGAAATGGAGATTGGAAGAACTCAGTGGGGGCTAAAAAAGAATCCTCTATCAGTGGCAGATCTGCTTGAGGAAATAACTGCCCTTCTCCTTCTGACTGCTCACTGGCAGGCTCCTCCTCCCAGTCACCAGCTTCCTTGTAGCAGGATCTAAAATTATAATTTTTAGTTTATCTAAAAGTTATATTCTTTTTTTCTTCACCGTTCTGCTACATTTCACACTGTCAAATCTTCGGCTGCTCTGCTGGCCCTTCCAGCCAGTTTTGAGCCAGCAAATTTCTTTAGTAAATCCTGTCAGCCACAGCTGACAAAAATCTTTAACTGCATCTCTGAAATAACCCCAAGAGTACAATAGTAAAATGCTTCCATTGATTGTATATATTTTAATTTCAAGATGCTCACTTGATCTGATTTGAAGTGACTGGATTAAATGCCAATTTGATTCACATGGCTGGAAGATCTGTTAAAGCACTGATAGCTGWACAGAGGCGGGGCTGAACTCTCCGAAGGCATAAAACAAACAGCGGTACAAAGACACAGATGCAGCCACAGTCGGCAAAACCTGGTTTTAGTTGTTCCTCCGGTTGTGGAGCTCTCCACCCCTACGTTAAGGTGACCAGCCCCTCCCAGGAGCCAAAAGGAGTACCTATGCTGGGTTGCTGAGATGCAGATTTTCTGAGCTATGTGTAGCCAACAGGGCTGTGAAAAGCAGGAGGGGGGGCAGTGATGTGTTGCGTCTGTGGCTTGGTCTCARGAGCTGAATCCTGCACCCTCTGGCCATGCTCAGAGCTCAGCACTTGTCTCCTSTGCCTTGAAGAGAACTATGACAACCATCACGGCAAATTTCTAACTGCTACAGTCCGCAGACTGGGAACACGCTGGGAACACGCCAACACGTGCTCCTTTGGTGCAGGACTGTGGGCTGTTCCAGGAGCTGAAGTACCTGTTGCCACTGTGACTCTTCATTCTGGTGCCTTTCCAGYTCCTCACCGGTTCATTTCTGCATCTCTGTGCCCCTGCAGTGCTCTCCAAAGGGCGAGGCGATGGGAGAGCCTGCTCTGCACCCTGCTGGCAAGGGCTGGATGCACCGGTGGAAACTGCTGGCGGGGCTGGAGTGCTGGAGCTGGTTGGTGACAAAAGATTCAGTCACTGCTGACTTTAGAGACAGGCAGCAGCTGAGCTTTCTCAGCTCAGTATTTCTGTAAACAGCTGGAGATGTGTCTGYGTGTTTGTGCTTCTCCTTGGGCATGCAGTTTCAACATTTTCCTTGTGCTTTTGTAGTAAAATCACAAACGTTTGGCTTTGTAAAACAATTGTCACAGCATCAAGTGGATTATACCAGCTTTATGGAGTGGAACGGCTCAGGAATAATTCAATCTTGTGGATTGATAATATTCAGAATTTTCATCACAGAAGTGTCTGGAGGACTAAAATGGTCCCTRGTGGATTAGGCTCTGCTGCTTATACAAGAGACGGTCTCAGCTCAAAGACTTAGCAATCCAAATACAATATTGAGTGATCCTCTCAATTGTATGTGCTACCAGAAGATAAAACTGCATCAAGTGCATAATGGAACTGCTCAAAGTTCACAAACCTGTCAGGGCAGACAGATAGTGTTGCCTTATCCAATTCCAGGTTCCATCTGTGGGTAAATTCTTATTAGTAGCAGACATTATGCAATATTCCTTAACAATTCATAATAACTTGTTTCTGAAGAGRGGCAGATGAAGTAATGAAGGGAGCTCACAGGTGCAGAATTGTGATAAAGAAGGTGCAGCGAGTCCTCCTGTAAAGMGGCCACCAGATGCTCCTCTCCTCTGTGCAGAGCAGTCCTCCCAGCCCACGGTGTATTGTTTGCAGTGAAAGGCTCAGCTGAGCTATCGTTTAGGTTCTTATCGTCTGGGGCTCTGCAGCAATGGAACGAGCTTGCAGATGGAAAACTTTGCTTCTACTTCTGACAGCTCTTTTTACTCTTTGATAAAAGAAAAGAAAACTGCCTCTGACTGTGAACCACGTAAAAGAGAGTAAAGTGTGGGGTTTTTTTAAMACACTTTCTTTAGAGAAAGGCTGCTGTTTGTGGAGTTATTGATCACATAGACTTGAGCATGTATGAGCATCACTTACTTCAGAAGATAAGTGGAGTGTGAGTGGTAAACAGCTTCTTTTATGTGCTTCTTGTTTGGTTAAAGGGAGTTTCACATATCACTCCAGTGGGACCAAACAGACAAATGAGTGGTTTATTTGAAGAAATCTGGTGAATTTCATRCTGTGATTAAAAAATATTTAGCTAATTTCACTAGTAAGTATCAATCTATGCTGTACATATGTGAATCTCTTGTGTTTTAGAGGCTCTCTGATAACTGCATTTTGAAGAGAGTGTTTCTGGGGTTACTAAACACAGAAAGAGTTACAGGATGTAGAGGACTTGGGTTAATTCTGGTTAGCTATGCAAAAATTATCAAATGGCAAACTTCAAGCTTTAGAAAAATTACCATGGGCACCAAATGAACAAAAGAACTGAAATACTTTGCCAACAGCATCTTCAATTGCACTGCCTTGATTAGCATTTACTATTTTAGCGGGTCCTGGTTGCCAGCCTGAGTCTCCAACTCCTGCACTTTGGCATCCATTGCTCTCCCGAGCCACCTGCAGGCCTGCATTCCTCCTTGGGGCAGAGGGAGGAACAGGGAGACTCAAAACCAGGTACTGCCTTGCCCAAAGCCTTCTGCAGGGCTTTGAAGTTATTCCTCCTCCATGAACTGTGTTGTGACACTTCTGGGCTGGTCCAATTTGGCAATTAGTGTATGAGTTACTCTCGATAGCTCCTCATTGTTTTTGGGAAGATTATCAAGGTACAGACTGCCTTAGGTGCCGAGACAGCTGAGGAAACTCTGTGTGACAGCAYTGGATTACTGGGATAGATTTTGACATGGGTGTAGCCCCATGTGAACAGAGCTGCATTGCTCCTGAGCTGCCCCACTCACATGCCTGGCCTCAAAAGCCCTGGTGAGGCAGATTTCGGTGCCTCCCTAATTTTTTAATTTTTTAAACCAGTCTGTCTACTTTTTCTGACACCAGAGAGTTTGCTATGAGACCTCGAGAAGTAGCTACCCAGACAGGTGTGACAGTATACTCGCTGCCCTTGTCACAGACAACTGTTTCTACAGCAGGGAACAATGTAGTCTCCAGAAGCACGTGAAAATGGATGTGAGAACGTGAAAATGGATGTGAGAACCATATCCTGTAGATGGAGAGTGATGGGACAGTGACCGTCAGAAAGCTGCAACAAACAAACCAAGTTTGCCTTCTCCAGAAACTCCCTCTGTAGTCTTCAGTCTGGGGATGTTCGAGAGAGAGGAAAAAACCCTCAGTGGGGTCAGGCTTCAGGCTTCTATTTCTTGCTCCTCAGAGGGTTTGGGAATTTGAAGTTTGGAGCTGGACCCCACACAGCAGGGGGCTTGCATTTTGTGAGAGGCAGCAGATGATTGTTCCATGCCCGGGAAGCAGCAACATTTCCTCGTCATGCCTGAGCACAACAAATTTGGTTTTTTGTGTCTTGCTGTCTCTGCTGTGTTCTGCAGCAAATGCAGCTCCCAGCTCCCCTCTTCCCTTTCTGAAGTCACAAGCACAGCAAACACATGTGATACATTGCACAGCAAGTAGCTCTTCCACTTAATCTGGAATCTATTCCATTGCATTACAGTGCTGTGCTCCAGCCTCCTACAGATTTTCCTRCAGCCTCCACAGCTTTCCCTGTCTCTGATCCTTCCTGAGTGTTTATGTGAAGCCACTTGTGATTTCTCAAACAATGTGTCTCTGCAAAAGAATGGGCTCCAACTAATCAAAAAAAGTTCTATACTCTAAAAATAAAATGAAATTTTAAAAGGGCTATAAAAAACTAAGTCATTGACTGGCTCCGGATGATCTCCATGAAAGAGAGAACAATATTCAATTTGTCTAAAACCCCAAGTTCTTCTCAAAAGGCACTATAGAAAATTGTTCAGAGGCATAACATAAATTAGAAAACCACAAGCACAGTTCAKACTTGAATGAAATTAATTCACACAGGATACAGCAGATATGGCATAACTACAGCACCACTCTTACTTTTTTTTTTATATCACCAAAGCCTTTATTTCCTTTGAAGATGGGTAATTGTATAGAATACAGTACWTTTTCCTTCTCATGTAGAATTATTCTCCCAAGTCTCTCTATGTTGGACAGTGTATTAGCTGCAAATGATTAAATCTGACCTCCCCTTCCTTTGGGTGTGTTCAGAGACTGTCAGTGTCACCAATGGGCTGAAATTATCTAGCAGAAGTCTCTGTATATGACCATAAAAGCACCCTATTTATCTTCAAAAAGAAAATCGAGAAGCCTTGACAAATCTCTTGATTATTTTGATTTCCCTGTAAAAGGGTTTGCTTGTATTGAAATAATTTTTAAAAAGAAAATAAACTCAAAMCAAAATACAAATTTCTGGTATTATTATCCCTGCAGCATTGCTATCAGGTCCACATGGTCATTCTACCCATGGTGTTCCTACCTGCTGAAATTTTATTGATCTCRAACCATCGATTCAAAGCAAGATCAGGTTGTTTACAGTGGCCTGAAAATGTTGCAGGGAGCTTGAACAGTACCAGCTTTCTCCTTCAGAAAACTTGCCCTTCCAGGAACAGAATCCCCATTTTCTAGCAGCTCTATGGGGGAAAAAAAAAAGATGCAAGCACCATAATTTGCTCTTCCTGGTGCACCAGAACAGAAAGCAAGATAACCACATTTTGGCTACATGCCCAATTGCTAGTGCAAAGAAAATTCTGTTTAAAATGCATTTTTGTGACATTAATTCAGCAGAAAGGGGCAGCACTGGTTGCAGAACAGGCAYCCTTCTCATCACTGCATGGGAGGCTTTCCTGCTTCCCTGGCTCTGCAGCATCACGGTCTGGCACTACGGAAGGATGGGATATGGAGGATTGCTGTCAGCATCCAGTTTTGAGTGAAATGTAACACAATGTTCCCACTCGTTTTCAGGACTTGTTCCTCTATGTGATCATGCAGAGAATAAAAAGATGGTCCAAAATTTGCTTGAAACATATAAATTATAGACTAAAGCCACCACCGGGAACTTCTCCCATACGTAATGTGAAATCTGAACTGGAAGCAAAATTTGGCTTTGTCTGCCTTATTATTTGATCTGGCTGAATTTTTTTTTCTATTTTRAGAGTGTTTTTGGTTCCACAGAAGGGTCATTGTGTTCAGCCTCTGAGAAACTTTGTTGACACTCTGTTCCTTGTTCTGAACCTGAAACTGCTAAGGATATCTGGGTTATTTCAGTCCAGTCTTTAATCCCCTTCACTAATTTATGAAGCCCCTATAAAWGGCCAGGTTTAGGCCCTTTGCTGCTATTGATAAGACTTTCAGAGCTTCAGGTCTCCAATTACGACAGACTTTGTTCTCATATTCTGTTTCCAAATCATGGATAGCAGTTCACAGTTTAGCATRTCCATGCCCCTGAGACAGTGTCCACCTGCTCATCATGTTCTGCATCATCTTTACCACGAACAGCTGGAGCAAAGGTTTGCTACCATCTTTGGATTAATCCTGAGCTTATGCMTGGTTTTTCAAGGACTTCTACTCTCTCAAGCTAAAATTGTATGGAGATTTTTTTTTTTTGATTGTTGTACAAATTTCATTCTTCTTTTTGTCTTCTATGCTTCCTTTCCTGAAAGAAAAAAAAGATAACGCTTTGGTGGAAATAATTTTCAATATCTGGTGGTATGGGGCGAATGGGACTGGGTTATTTAAATAGTGAAAAAGATAAGTTCAGGTTTGGCAACATCGGAGTCTTGGCAGGAGATATACTTCAATTATATCTCAGTCTGACTAGGATTCAGAAATTAGGAGTATTTTCCCCTAAATCCCCCTAAGGACTTTATCAGTTTGTGCATGCTGAGAATGTCTCATACACAGTGACCAGCCTGCTCTCCCAACAAAYTGTACACTGGCAGCAGTGTTATCCTACAGGAAGKAGGARGTGTCATCCTCTGTATTGCAGGTASCATTTGCATTTRTGAATAAATTGGATTACCAGAACTGAGAGCCCAGACAAGAATAAATGACTTCCCACTGTTAACCAGAAAAGACAATTCCTTCCTCTCGTGGTCTTCAAGAGAGATGGAATGTCTTCCTTGTTGAATTGCTCTATAGGCTCAGAAGTTCCTGGTGTGGGAGATACTCAAATTGACATGGATTTGGATCCCTCCTTGGGCAGAGGAAGAGGTTRATTTCTGTGACCCCCTYCCTGGGTGAATGATCCAACCTTTCAAATATACTGGTGATACCATCACCACCTCCTGATCCTGCTTGAGGGAAGACTGAGCCTTTCTTGCCTTGAATACTTGTTTTCCAAAGGTATTATTTCAGGGATACTGAATGTAGGAGCTTCCTGTCTTGTCATTTAGCACACAATCCTGACACCCTAGACAGGCATGGAATTTCCCCCTGTACATTCCTGTTTAGTGGCTTGCCTCAGTGACTTAAGATGGGCTCTCTGCCTTGAGCACTGGTTGCTCTGGCACCTCTGAATGTCCCTGTTCCTTYGGGAACAAATCTGGGCACCAAATCAGAGCCAGGGGTCCATTCTGGTGCTGGTGTCATGAATGAATGCTTTAAGTCACTTTAAGAAGGGACAGGGCAGCAGAGGGGAGGGTGGRGATGCACCAGCACACTGGGTTCCTGCACTTAAGATCTTTATTGGATTTTGCTTTGGCTTCACTGTTTTTCGCAAAATTGAGAAATGCACATTTCAGAAATAATGAGRAAATTGTGAGAATCAACTGCTTCTGGAACTACTAAAAAGATTTCAGGCTAAAACTCTGCTATCTGGAAAAAGGAAAACAGAACAACTGTCAGAGASAGCATCATGGGGAGCTTCCAGACAGATAAAAAGAGCTACAATACGTGTTCCTTGATGGAACCTGCCTTTCCATGTGCTCCTCAGCCAGCATGTTGGTGATTACTATGTGTGACTTTGGGCAGAGATGGTGGCTTTCAAAAGCTGCTTTTAACCTCCTTCCCCTTCCAAAATCTTGCTGATGTGACAGCATTTGTTCCAGAATCCTCTCTGTGAAAAGAATAAAGAGAGATATTCTTTCTAAGGCTATTTTGAACTTAGAGGCACTCATGCAATTGAAATACCTGCCAACAGGAATGGTGTGGTTTAACCCCAGTGCACTGGGGTACTGACAGCAACTACATCCCACACAACTGCTCACTCACTCCCCTGCCCCCTCGGTTGGATAGGCAGGAAAATTGGAGAGAAAAAGTAAAAATTCTGGGTTAAGATAATACAGCTGAATAATTGAAACAAAGTAAAACATTATAATAATGATGATGATAATAATAGTAATAAKAAGAAGACAGAGAGATATAAATCCCAAGAAACACAATACAGCTGTTCACCACCCACCAACCAATGACTTGCCCATACCCGAGCAGCAATTGGTCCCTCCCAGMCAATTCCCCACAGTTTTTATGGTGGTCATGATGTTCCTTGGTATGGAATATCCCTTTGGCCAGTTTCCATCAGCTGTCCTGGCCATGGTCCCCCACCAGATTCTTGAGCACTTCTTTAATGGCAGAACACAAGAAAGTGAGCAGTCCTGGACTTAGAGTAAGCACAGCTCAGCAACATCAGCAGTCTTACCCTAAATCCGAAACACAGCACTGTACCAGCAGAAGAAGAAAATCATCTGGGAAGAAAAAAAAACATCTGGGAAGAAAAAAACCTCTATTCTAGCTGAAAACAGGACAGGGACGCTATATTTTATTTCACTTGAAGTATGCACAGCAGAGCTGTCTGGTGCTGTATTTTGAACTGCTGAAGTATTAAAAATTACACGGGAGCACATAACTGAGAAATTGGGGGAAACAATCGCGTTTTTATCTTTTTCCCTCACTTCGGCCTCGCAGAAAAGCCAGCCGCGACCGCCAGGGGGCGCCAGGCCCCTCCTTAAAAGAAGGAAATGGGAAAAATGTGGGAACTCGATGGGTGCGAAGCTCGGAAGAAAAGATCATTTTGTGCTAAAGACTTGGCAATGGCCGATGTTCTAGACAGGCACTGGAGACTGTGGTTATTCGACCCTGACAGGGCATCCTAAGCAAGCGAAACATGAATTTTAGGTGCATGCTAAGATATCACCATCACTTTTCAACATCTGATCAAGGATGACATTCTCCACGCTGAGCACTTTGAGAAAGCAAAAATTCATTGAATCCTTCTTAAAGAAACAAATACAAAGGAAACTGTGCATCTTTTCACACCCTCCTGTAGGAGCTGGGCAAGCACAGCACTGCAGGAGCAGCAACAGCCTTTCTGTGTGTCACAGCAGCGCTGTGGAGGGGGCAAATGTGCTCCAGGAGCTGGGTGGGTTAAGTGCCCTGATCTGCTCCTAAACAATGGGCACAAAAAAAGTTTGAAATGGAAAAAGCTTCACCTCACCTGAAAGTTTGACAGCACCCTGGCTTGAAAAAGTGTGGACCTCTGGGATAGGTTATTTACCTGTGGGTTTAGACAGGTAAGTAACTCCAGCTGCTAATTGCTGGTTAAAAACTCCTCTTGAATGTGCAGGTGGGAAAGGTGTTGGGAAGCCTGGAGAAAGATTCTCACATAGATTAAAAAAAAAGAAGAAAGGAAAATGTTTGCAAGGTGTTCTTGTAGTTATGTACGCCAGGCCTCAGAGGTGTTKGGGTTAGGGTTAGGGTTAGGATTAGAGATGAAAAAAACCACAAAGCCTAGAGCTCCAGGGACACTGCAGCTACAAAAGGCATTCCAAGGGCAGCACGGCCACAACACTGCTCCCTCCACACCTTCTCCTTGGCACCACCCATGTGTTTAGGGTGCTCTGCTTATGTTTAGGGTCCAGATTACATTAGATGTGTTCTTTTGATGCTTTCAGGCTTTTGTACAAATCCCTACCAATGTGGCAATAACCGAGTCCTGAAATTTTACAGAACCTTTGACCTGCACATCTTATTTGCCGTGTCATCTCCTCCACCTCCCTTAGCATATTTCCTCATAAAAAGACCTCTTCAGGTAGTCCTGGGTGACATAACTTACTTTTACACACCATGGACAACTTTCTGGCTGCATCTTTACTAATCTCACTTGCAAAAAAGGGAGAAGTATAAAAACTCAGGTGCAGCAAAGTCCTTCTTTCAGTCTCTTGGTGTTACCTATTCTTCAAGTGGGCACAAAATCCATCTAGTTCCGAATTTGTAGAGCAGTTGAGGAAAAAAAAATCTTTCCTTCACTTTCACTTGCCCTGAAATCCAAGGCTGCCCCAGTCCTGCCAGAGGCAGTGTGACCAGAGGCCTCTGACCCAGCACTGCAGCCCAACCAGCAAGTGCTCATCCACGAGCACTCATTCCCCCCTTCACGAAAAATGATGACTCTCAACTCTGAATATGAATGTGTGTCTTCAGTCTCGAGTTTCTGCTGCCTGCTTGCAGGTGGATAAACTTCTGGGAGAATGGCTGGAACCTGTGTCTGAGGTTTCCCTTCAGCTTGCTAATGAGAGGTTTCCTGTAGAGGAAAATTCCCATGGATGTTGGACACATCATACATGAAACTACCCAGGTAGAGGAACCAGCTAATTCTATGTAGTGTGAGACACTAATTCTGATGAATGGAAATCAGGGATTATAAGCAGTCCTTGAGACTGGATGCAAAGTCATGAGCTAACCTTTCCAGAGAGGTGTAATTTGGAAATTAATACAAGAGCATGGATGAAAGGGAGTCTGAGCAGTGTGTGTGCTTATTTGTGGTTAGCTACAGGGCTCCTGGTGTTAGTTATAAGAAGTTGCAATGTGCTAGTCAGCTGCTCCAGGTTTCTGCAGTGGCCTCAGTGATGTATCACACTCATGCCCCTTCAGAACAGCCTGTCTGGTTTAGCCTTCTGAAACGATGTTGTTTGTATTGTTTTATTATATTATATATTGTCATGTGTTCATCTGGGAGACTTCCACTTGGTTTGTGATTTTAGATATTGGAATAATGTGTGGATTTCACCCCCTGCAAGTTTTTGCCTCTCTAGTTGTGCTCATTATAGACCAGAAGGTTCATGCTGAATTTGCCATTGCAATGGCAGATTTTTTTTAATTGCTGACAAGCTGCAGAGAAAATAAGGTGGGTCTGAACTGTGCTCTGATACTCTTACAACCTAGACAAATAACACAGAAATGGAGTAACAGAGAAAAAAGAGAGTGAACAGTGGGGTTCAGCATAAGTGACAGTAACCAAATTCTCAGTCATCTGCTCTCCTTGAAACTGTGACTGACAAGTATCTGGCTCTCTACTTCCTCTTCCACTGCTGGCAACACCTTTAAAATGTTAAAGAGATAAAGAAGATTTAGTCTATCCCTTTAGTCCATCAATTTAGTGATTTTAGCTTCCTACTCTGTGAAGGTTTTCATTTTCAATGAACAACTTCCCCTGGCAGGCTTCCCACTGCATGGGAGGACCTGAACATCCTTGGTTTCTTTGAGGCACAAACAGATTGGGATCCAATCCTTCCCTCTGAGAAAGCAAGAGCTTTGTAAGGTTAGGGACTTGTCCTTTTGTGGTGGTCACAAACATGCAGACGGGATCTCAGGTGCTGCCGTGGCCTCACCGCACAGGAGTGTGACACTGCTTCTGCCAAGAAGTTCTCATGGTTTAGAGAACAATCGATGGATTTCCCCTGTAGATCCTGGTGTTAGTTAGAAGTTGCAATGTGTCTGGGCAGCCAAAATACTCCTGCTTCCTTCAGTGAATGAAAGCTGCCTGAGGCAGAAACTGAGTCCTTGCATGTTTCACACCAGACAGACCAAAGCAGAGACAGGTTTGGGGAGCTTTTTAAATACTAAACGTAGAGTGACCGAGGCAGAAATAAAAAACAGGAAGAAAAAGACTGGTTTGCCTGAAGTCCTAATGAAGTGTGTTGCAAGCCTAAGGATTAAATGCTAAATCCCTGTCCTGAATCTGAACTGCTGAGAGTTTTCCATCTCTAACTGAAGCTACATGTTGCTATTTCTACTGTTCTTGATGTCATGAGAATGCTATTTTTAATAGATAATATCTACACTATCTATTTCAGGTGCTCAGTTTAACTGAATTTCAACCACATACGCTGACTTTTGATGTTTCTTTGCTTCTAGGAGGAATGAAGAACACACTGGGTCATGGAGTAATGAGATATCCTTGGTGAGACCATTAGGACAAGGTTCTTTCCAGCTGACTCAGTGTGGGGGTCTCCTGCGCTCTCTCGCAGAAGACACAAAAACAAGTATTAATAAAATCAGACTAAAAGCAATCTTAGCCATCTGCCCTGTGTCATGGTGACCAGAAGTTAGAAGATAAGCAAATTTACAAACCTAGTCTCAATGTAGGTTGCTTGTTTTGGCCTTTATTTGTACTTCCCGGGAACTCTGATGGCCTCGCTGTAGCAAAAAGCTCTCAGATAAATGTTAACAAAATTACGGACAGCAGATCTGCCTTCTTACTAATGAGAAACAGAACAGCAAAAAGGTGGGGAAAACAAGCCACAACTGGTCCCCTGACTTAATGGGTTTTGATTATTGCTATTTACTGGAATATTTGGCATTGGACCAGCCATGAGCAAAATGCTAATTTTTAATGGAGCCAGTAGTAACATGAACACTGCACAAACTACAAAGGAGAGGTGGGATGGTTTTGATTTTACAGCATGGACCTCAAAGCAATCACAATTATTTCAAAGAAACCTAGTAATGAGAGATTCTGCATTGTTGAATACCACAGTAATACCAGGAAATTATCAATTGTTAGAGAGTGTTCCAGACATTCAGAACAAAATCTTCAGTTACTATTTATTATCTGCATTACATCAAACATAGCAATGAGCACCCATCCCTGGGAGAAGGTGGAATTTCTGTTCCAAATGCTTCAGTCCTTGGCAGGTATGTCCTGTACTCAGTGCAATCACAGGATTTTGGGTGCTGACCACCCTGTGTTTCAGACTCCTCAGCTGTGGGGGAAGCCATGGATTTCTCCCTCTCACATTTTTCATGGCAATTTAGCAACGGCTTCTTTTAAATGTCCTACATGCTCAGGAGGCCAAGTTGCACAATGGATCTCAGAGAAGCACTAGAATGTCAAAATTAAGCTGAGATTTCCTTTGAGGTTAACTAAGAACTGGAAATGGTGTTAACCTTGAAAGACTTGAGGAAAGAGCATGGCACAAGCAGCAGGGTAAAACATCTGCCCCAATAAGGTACCACTGCCAGGAAAATGGGAAAATAGAGCCTGTAGGACTGAGACCTAAGGCCACCTGCGAGCTAAGATTGCACAGCATTCTGCTGTGGAAGAAGGTTGTAGCTTGGCTGTGTCACTGAATCTTGGGTCAGCTTGTTTCTATTGGAGGCATTGATTCAATCTTGGAAAGCAGGAGTATTTCTGCAACTGAGCATTTTTGCTAAGCACACTCTGCAATTTGAATATGAAGAGGATTTGAGAAGCATGCTTAGATTGAACTTGTGTTGCTTGTGGAAAGGTTTCTGTTAAAGATGATGGTGTAAGTGGGGTAGAACTGGTCCCTCCTGAGAGACTTGTTTATAAGGAATTTATTAGTTGGCTTAATGGAAGCAAGAGCATTTTCTCTTTGCTACACAGATAAACTGTGTTTACTATTGGGTAAAAGGTGATGGCCTTGATGCACCTCAGTGTGTTGAACCAGAATGTGTTTACAGAGATCTGGATTGTTTTGGCAAGAGCTGCAAGGCTGGCTACTTCTGGCACCTGTGTTTTTCATTATCTAGAAGTACAGTTGTCCCAAAAGGTAAAAATCATGATTAAATAGTTTTGATGGCAATGAGAAATTATGGATGTGGCAAATACAGGAAAGACATAAATGAAATAAATTAATAATAAATTAATGTTTGACTAGTGATATAAGGTACACAAAGGATTGCAAACGAACCATTAAGAGATGAATGCAGTAGATAATTTGGAAGGTATTTTAGGTTCATGCTCACATTCACATATTCTAAGCCATGAGATCAGTTTGCTGACAAACCTCTGCTTCCACAGGAGTAGAGGAACTTACAGTCCAGGTCACTGCTGGTTCCAGAGGCTCAGCAGAGCAGGTGACAGTGCTGCAGGTGGCATTGCTTCAGGACCTTTCTTAGCCACTGCAATAAAGTCTCTTTGCAAACAGGAGACTGAGAGAAAGGAGCAGAAGTCCTATTTCCTATCACTGCCCCCATTATTCCTCAGAAGTATCTTTGCTTACACTACTTAGAGAAAGAGTGTGAGTGTCAGCTTCAGGCAAAGGCTGAACCTGTAGCTGTAATTAATTTGGATCCCTTTGCCAGATGCTGCCATTACTGCATGCTGAGGTTTCTGGTAGGTCCGTGCTGGGATGTAGGCACTCCTATTTCCAGTAAGCAGCAAATTCCCAGCAAAAAGAAAAGGGTAAAAAGCTCTGCTGCTGCCCTGGGGTTGGCACTGGGCCTCTCTGCTCATCTTTAGCATCATAAAACTCCTGATCCAGTGGAACAGAAGCCAACCCCTGAACAGCTTTCACTATTTTCCTTTGCTCTTTGGCAATGCACCCTGTCTTTACTGCAACCAATTGCACTGCCTGACATTAATTTTGCTGGTATCTGTTGACAATTGCTGACTCTCCCTTTCTGACTGATAACTGCTGCCCTACTGCCAGACTGCATTTTGGCTGCAGATTAAAAATGTGAGCCCCAGGGAGACTGGGAGTAGGAGGAAAGAGGGAGTGGCATTGAGCAGCAGAACAGACTGCTACTTGTATTTTCCCACAACTAAGAAATATGAAGGGTTTTAAAATTTCTGGTTGATCAGGAAAACTCGGAAGGTTTTAAAACTTGGTATTATATCCTCACATAATGATATGGTACATGTCTTGGGTCAATAATACACTCTGGTTTTTTTTTTTTTTTTTTTCCAGCTGTCTGTGAGCTATGCAAGATCAATCTTGCATGCCAAGGAAAAGTCCACACCAAGAGATTTTAGGATTTATCTTGAAAATCTATTCAATTGTACACATTAAATACTTTTTTAGGATGCACATAATATGTGATAACCACTTAAAGAATAAAATGTCTCTCTGACCACATAGGAAAACTTAAGCCCATTAAATTCAGGATAATTATTTTGAGGTGTTTGTGTAAGTCAGTTTAGAAGGAAACACAGAGAGCACATTGTGTTTTTAAGTCCAGTGGGAGAAGAGTAGAAGAAACTCTAAATTATGTTGCACAGGCTAAGTCCCTCTCATCTTTTTGTAGATGTGATGGTGTTTGCATTACAAGGAGCAAAGGGTAATCTAAAGAACATCATCTTCCCAGAGACAGAGTAATAAATAGATGTACAGATATATTCTAACAACTGTTTATTTTGCACAGGGTTTAACTAAGCAAACTCAGAAACACAGAAAGCCATTTTCCAGCAGAGTATTGGTGAAAGGAGTTTTATCTTTGGGAGTTTGCAGAGCAGTGGAATGGCTATTCAGAGCTTAAAAGATCAGAAGCCTGGAAGGCAGCACAGGTAGTGAAGGGCTTGACTGAGAAACACAAACACTGGTGGAGAGGGCCCCATCTCAGCCCAGGAAAGACATTTGCAAGAGCAGAACCACTTCCCTCAACCCATGCCTCATCTGAGGTCAAGAGCAAAGAAGAAATGTAGAAACAGTCTCACCAACATGCCCTGGGATTTTTCTTTGCTGTTCAGGTTGATGACATTTGCTGTATAAACAGGAGCACTTCATTTGATTTTCATCCTGTGCCCTGCCTGTGTTTAAACCACTCCAACTGATGTTTCTTTGTTTTTTTTCTTTAATTCATAAAGACTATCCTCTCTTCCCAAACTCTCTACTCCACTGGTCCAGTGTTCTTCTTTGAAGAAACAAGTGTAACAAAATAAACCAGCAAACAAACCACATCCAGAAAAACAACTTTATGTCAACATTGATGAGGCTTTGGAACAGAATAGGAGATCATAGGGGCAATTTGGAGCTCACTCCTCTCAGCACAGCAGAAATTAGCGCCACCTTAAGATGGCTGCCTGGCATGACTTGTCTTTTCTTCCCTGAAGAGTGGTTTACTTAAATTCTTTTGGCTGACTCTGCCCTAAGGGTCAGGTTCGTCAGACTTCTGGTCTTCTTGTTGGTCTAGACTCTTCAGCTGGTTCACACATAAAACTCTCACCCTAAATTTTAATCTTTTTAATTTAAACCAAACTGGGGGTGTGCATCGCTTTGAACACCCAACAGCTTGGAGTAACCAGTGCTGGGGTGACATATTGCTGAGGGGAACTGTGATTTTAGCAGCTAATGCATTGGGGAAGGGTCGTCTGTGTTTTGTCCTCTCCTGCCCTGCACTTACTGTATGGTGGTTTTCAATCCATTTTGGTCTTTACATGGATCAGTTGTCCTGTCTGTAAAACTGGGATAGCAACTTCTCTTCCTTTATGTTTAATTACAATAAAATGCTTGAAGGGCTTGAAATAGAAACCAAGGCAAAATTAGACTACACAAATGATACACCAGATTGCTGAAAATGCTTAAATACTTTGACTTCTTTCTGTCACACTGGAGGAGTCCAGGTATTTTTCAGTATTTTCTTCCTGTTTTCAGTAGGGGGATCTTGTTGAACATTTTGCTCCAGTCCCAATGGCATCATCATTGAAAATTTAGAAAACCAAAGCAATTTGCTGCCCTTCTGCTGGGCCATGCTGCTGTCAGCATGCTGACTTACTTTGGACATCTGGAAGATGTTGTTTCTTAATGGCAGTTTTTGGATGGCAGAGCTGATGATGTGTTTATAGCACAGGGTGCTGTTGCCAAAGCCAGTACCTGGGTGAGTGTCATGGTTTTACTTGGTCTGATTTTTGGTGGTGGGGGGAAGGGATCAAGAGACCACAAAGATGGCTCCTGTGAGAAGTTCTAGAAACTGTCTCCTTCTTCTCTCCAGCCAAAGGAGCCCTACCCCCGGTGTTTCAGAGCCAATCCATCATGGCTCTGAGGGTGATGAACAGGCTGATCATCAGGCCTGGGCCAATTGCACAGGTTGGTTACACCTCTGTGATGACGCATTATCAGTATTTAAGAAGAATTCAAAACAAGATAGGGGCGGCCGCCATTTTGTAGCTTTAGGTTGTTAGTATGTAGTTTTAGTATCATGCACTGGGGAAAAACAGAGCAGGAGGGTGAGGAGATCTAAGGAAAAAAATGGAGACTGAAGATCAGTAAGAAGAAGACTGGATGATTGCTGTGTTGTGCTGTGGTTCTCGAACATGGAGAAAATAAGTGTCTCGGAAAGGACTATTTCATTATTGAGAGAGACCTGAATAGAAAAAGAGAGCGACCTTGCTCTGAGGAAAAAAAAACCCTGGCCTTTTGAGGACTGGACTGAACTGCCCTGCGGGGAGGGAGAGATGCCCCCGCCTACGTTTGAGGAAGTGGATGCTTAGAAGAAGCTGTGTTCTGCCAGGGGTTTGTGATAGTGGTCTTACGCTGCCAAAACAATGCAGTTTGGCCTTGAAGGACATTCTTTCTTTTCTCCTACAAGGTAAACAAATACTCCCCCTGCCATCAGCAGTTATGCACTGACTGTTCTTGGGAAAAACTTCCACAGCTGGGAGCTGTAAGAACACTTCTCCTATGATGCTGGACAACAACGGTAATGAGTGGTTTGATCTGTGTTAGACTTTCATTCCTGCCCCCCTTTGTGTGCAGGAAAACATGGGGGAGGAAGAGGGAGGATCTGGGAAAGAGAYGGTCCTGGAAAGGATAACAGGTGTCTTAAATTGTCTGTTTTTATCTKTCTCCTCCTTGTAAACTTGTCCCTCTCTCCGTTTCCCTCCCCAGTGCCGTAGTATTCTTAGTAGTTTGTAGTAATRAATCTATTTTGCAACTTAAGTTATTCAGCCTGTCTGACTATTCTCTGGAGCACATACGTATCTTTCTCYCAATTACGTTATGTTATCTGAAAGCCATAAATTTTCGTGTTAATTGGGCTTTCGCTCTCCCTTCTCCCTCTCTGGTGGGGGGGAGGGAGGGAACATCGTGGGTGCAGTGCTTTGGTTTTTCAGCGCAGTCTAAACCACGACAGTGAGTTACTGTGAAATKAGAATGTTCCGGTGCCATGGGAGAYGCTGCAGCAATTTCGGGTGCTGGAACAGTGTTTGCTCAAACTGCTGCCAGAGGTGAGCAGCAGCGCTAGATTTATACTTGGATGAATAACTCCTTGTAACTTTGACAAGGAGTAAGGTGTGAGAAGTCCAGGAGGACACCTTGCAGTGATACAGAATTTGGACAATTCCCTTTCTGCAGGTGTCTCATCCTGCAGAGACCTTACAGGGCTCTGAAGAGCAGTGACGAGCAAGATGCCTTCAGAGCAGGGACAGAGTGATTGAAAAACGTTCAATGCAGGATAATGCTCCTCCAGCAGAACAAAGGCAAGAGCAGAGAGCTGAAGCAGCACTACTGGTGTTGGTGTCTTTCCTCAGCAAGTGAGGGTTTTCAAACCTGTGTGATATGCTTAAAACCTAACTTAGGCCAGAAAAAGTCCGTCTTAGCTAAACTGATCCTGAAGGCATTAGAAAAAAGAAGTACTTTTTGTTCCCTTTTTTTTTTTTTTTGGTACCAAAAAAAGAAAAGACGGTGAGAAACTATGGGGGGGCAGATCAGTGTAGATCAGTACAAACTAACAAAAATCTTGGTGTTCCTAAGAGGTGGCAGCAAACATGAAAATGACTTCCTACTGCCATGTGCTCCTGGGCTGATGGAGCTTGAAACCTACATGTAAAACCGAGGCAGAAAAATCTTGACATGTTGCTGTGTCTTCCTTTTAAGGAGAACTCTGGTATTTTGCATGAACAACATGAGATGGCTGAACAGGTTTAAATCTTTGACTTCACAAGAATGAATCACATCAGACATAAAAGCTGCAACTGTTAAAAAATATGGGGCTCAGAGTAACTGTTTTTTTTTAACTCCACTTTATAGATGAACAGACATTTCTTAATTAAAGAGGAAAAAAAAGGACGAATCAAATTTTAAGACATGACAATGTATGAGCATCATTGAACCATTTATCATTTTGCAGCCAAGAAAAGTCACCCACCTGTCAGTGTTATTGTTGAAGAACAACAGGCCTATTTGAAAGACCTACAGGCATTAGAGAATTCACAGCCCTTGGCAAACAGTCAGTTGTCCATATTTGGAATTATTCAAACCATGCTGCTCTTCTGTTTTAAATTTCACTTGTTTCACATCCCAATAATTTTGTCTGGTTAAGCCTGTGTGTTTGAAATTTCGGCCATATGGAAGTCATGACTTTGTTTCGACAAGCTTCGATAGATTTTGTCAGTCCCAAATTCAGGAATTCACTCCATTTTAGGGAAGTGCTAAAGCATAACTCAAATTTTTAACTGGAAATCAGCAGAAATTGAGGATGTTTCTGTGTATTTATTAGTAATGTGATTTGGAGTATTTTCTTGCTCAGGATGTTTTCATATTGTTCAACTTCTAGACCCTGAGAATGTTTTTCAGGCCTTTAGCTGGACCTTCCCTCCCACCCATAGGAAGAGCTGTGCTAAGCAATAGTGTTTGCTACTCTTTCCAGCCTCCACCTCTGGAGCCCTCTTGATCATTTCCCTGTCCTTCATGTTACAGCTCATTTTGCATCATGTGCTTGGGAGTTATCCTGGATCCCTCCCCTGGCTAACCTCATGCCTGCTGGGTGGGCACTTTCTCTGCACTCATCACACCAGACATGTGGCTCATCCCACATGTTTCCCTCATGGATTTGGACTTTTCCATCAGGTCATTCTCATTCTGCAGCAGCTTCTCCAGGCTGTTCTATGTCAGACCAGAGGTATCTTGCTCAGCTCTCAGGTTCAGTCTCTCCTTCAACATCCGTCACTCTGTCTGAGCAGCAGGCAGCAAAACCACACAATTAAAATTACTTTTCCAAAACTGTGTGTGCCCACAGCTACTTATCAGTTTCATCACCATTAGATCTCATTTTGATAGCTAGGTTTCCTGTTTTTCAGGCTCCGAAGTGCATTGCTTTGGCCTTTTACAGTAGCATTTTCCTTTCATCTTCATGACTTACATTGTAAACCTGAGGCAGTTTTTCCAGTAGTAGTCACATCAACTCTGTAAACAAAGCTTAAGTTCTGATTTTATTGTCATAACAATCCAGAAATACACAAACCGTTGCCCTCAACAAACTGCTTCTTCATTCTATTCGTCTCCCATATAATTTTCAAAATCACTGAATTCACGGCTCCAGGTAACCTTGTGTTTGAATATAATGTGTAGTCTAGGAATATGATTCTAGAAATATGACCTTGATTTTGGCTGCATTAAGTCTACTAAAT
>NW_026623633.1:0-5322 GCF_030028575.1 Malurus melanocephalus
TTCTTGTCAAGTCTTCCAGTCTTTGTGAGACACAGCACTGCAAATTCCCTCTCCTCTACTGGCAGAAAACTCCTCAGCCATAATAACAGCATAATTTTGCAGTTCTGCCAAGATTGCTCAAAGGTTTTGGTGGCAATGCTTAGTTACATTGGTTAATATTTTCCTTCAAGATAAAAATGACTCAGAAGATGCTTCAGGTATGACATACCTTTTGTTTATGTAGGGCATATGGAGGTACTCACCTACTCAGAGCTAATGGAATATGAAGCCTTTTGTACACTACACACCTGGATAAAAGCTGGCCTAAGTCCTTAATGCTTGAAATTGATGCCTCCATTTCAATTGTAAAGAGCTTGTTAGCTTACCCTAAACACAGAGGATTTCCATTTCAAACTCTTATCTTACTTTTTGTAAATTAATGGTGCTCTTTAGAAATCTCCAGAYAAGGGGCCTCCATATCTTCAGTTCATTACTTTGAACATGTGATAAAAGACATTCACTTGAAGAGGAGGTAAAGGAGGTAACCAAGAGGCCACTATTTTGGGCTTCCAGCAATAAAATTATTCCTGGTTGTGAACACTGGGTAGAACTTAATTTTCAGCATGGCTTGACTGAACAACCTCTCGAATTTCATCAGAGCAACTTGTTTAGTCTAAAATAGTTTATATAGACAAAGACAWTTCTCAAAAAAATCCTAAAGATTTGTCTCTAATTTATCAATTGCATTTAATATTTAATTTTATTCTCCTAGATTGCAATTTTAATGGTGTGACTTTGATCTTTTCCATCCACACTACAGTGATGACTGGTCACACTAATTGGGACCCTTACTGTGTGGGCTTTTCAAATGGTTTAATCTGTGCAAACTATAAACCAGGGTCATCATCTGGGCATCACGAGAGCTGTTTTAGTGCAGATAGGCTCCCCGATTGGATTTTCATCCACKATAAACCCAGATGTCAAACAAAGAAGGGAGGATATTTTTTTTTGCTGATTAGATGAGATTTTAAATATTTTTAAGTCTGAATTATTATACTATTTTAGGCATCTCAGACTTTTAGGGTCATTCTTTAGTTGTAAAGCTTTATCATACTCAGAAAGTCTTTATTTCTTTGGTGTGCCTACCTGTCTTAGGACATCCAGTATGAAACAACCAGTTAAACTTCATGTCTCCAAATGAACAACACACTTTCAGGGGAGTAAAATAAACTTCCATTAAGATGCAGATACCCACAGTACAACCCACATCCCACTACCTGAGTGAGTGCCAAAAGCAGAGGATAGAGAAATAGAGACTGTGGGAAATGACTGTGTCGGCAGGAACCAGATTGAGGCTTTTCCTCCAGGGTGACCTTTGRAATCCATCAGATTGTGAAAACCATCAACTTCCCAAAGCTGCCTTGGTGTGTTGGGCTGGTAATGCTCCCTTAGTGCTGAGGTCTGCTCTGGTTTCCTGTGCCAGGAAGGAAAAGAGAATATATCTGGATTATTGGAGGGTGTTCAGACTATCCTTTCAGGAAGATTTGTGCAGTATCTTCGTCTTCCTACATAAGAAGTTGTGAAGTAGTTCTTTATATTTTGTTTTCTCCTTTAGTTGAAGTCCCAAGTCAGTTGCTCTGTATTTTGGCACAGAGGAGAATGCTGGCAGCAGAATTGGTTGTGCCTTATGGTGAAATGCCATCTCTGATAGATTCCAGGGATTTGCCAGTGTTGGTGCCATCTTCTGAATAAGGCATCATCCCACTGTATCTTTCTTTGATTATATTCACCAGAACTGGGAATGGACCTCTGGATTCCTTTTCTGCTTTCACAAATATAAGCTGTGCACATGTGGGCCCAAGACACCTGGGGCTTTGGGAGATGATTAGAAATGRTAGTCCTTCCTCCCTTTTCTCTTGGAATATCACCATGCAGCATTTTTTCTCTCTTTCCTCTGAACATCAGACAGAGTTTAGGAAAGAAGTGGTGAGAGGAGGTACTAGAGCTCTCCACCATCTCACAATGATTTTCACAGTGCCACCCGTGCTTGAGGCTACTGAGTCTTGGAGTGTCTGATACTTTCATTAAACATTCATGCCRGTTTTGGCTAGGATAGAATTATTTTTCTTTCATCTACAGCAGCTCCACAATTTCTATATGCTGTGATTACGTGAGAATCTTAGCTGCTACTAAAGAAGTGGTGAACTGGAAATGCTTCTAAGCATGATGTGTGTGTGTGCTGCAAACCTCCAGATCCAAAATGTGAATAATTCTTTCCAGTCTTTTCCATGTGCACAGAAATTTATCATTTAAATTAAAAAAAAAAAAATAGTTATTTCTGTCTTTCTATTTTTCGGTCTCTTGTTCACAAAATGACTAACGTGAAGTTAAAATGCTAACAGGATCCAAAAAGGATCTGGTGGCTTTGTAAGAAAATAGTTTCAGTTCTAGGAAGATGTGGGCTAAGAAAACAAATCTAGGTTCATCTCAGCATTAATGTGGGCTCACCAACAGTATAAGGGAAAACTGTTTTTTCTGAGTCTGGTAACAGTTCCTGCTTGCTCTGAGTCACCTTCTCTAGTGGTGAACTAGTCTTTTTTTTTTTCCACTTTTGTTGATAGGAAATGTAGCATAGTTCAGTAACCAGCAAAGCTTTATTTAGACTTGTCAGAAATGCAGAACTTTTTTGCTCTTCCTGGGAAGAAAAGGGGGAGATGGGGAGCTTGAGATCAGATTGTCAACTGAAATAAGTGTCAGTAAAGGAAAATTTCTTACTTATTTCAATCAAATTTATCTGAATTTTCAATGCTTCCCAAATTAAGAACTAGAGTTATTCAAATGTATTTTCAAAAGAAATATTACAACCTTAAAGATAATATTCTCTGTCTCTCCCTAGCTGATCAATTTTTRTGGGAAGGGCAAGGTTTAATCCCTTACCTTTTACCTGGTTGTGCTATGAGTGAGACCTGAGCCTAAATATCAACAAACCATCAGTCTTAGGTATACTACCTGTTCTTAAACATGCATGTGCATGCAGATTTTTGTGGATACTTCTGCTTCCATAAAAAATTTAATGYAAAAATGCTAAAATACAAGTATTACCTCCCTTGTTAACTGCTTCATGGTGGAACTATGAGTTCTTAACTGAATGTCATTAGAGACACTGGGATCAAGCCTGTGGACATTTTTTGGTCCCATATGGATCTGGATATATTCTTACAGTAAGGCAGCTACATAGAACAGAGGATTTCAAGGTTGAATGGCAAAATGACAGCAACGGTATCTTCCCTTACTGCATTCATGTTGAATCAATAGAAGCAGCCATTTGAGATTGTCAGTAAACTCCTCAATCCATCTATTTCCTCAGCAACACTTGTTATTTTGTTCTCATAGTTAGATGCTGTTTTTCAATTGTTCGTGGGTTTTTTTGTTTTTTTTTTCTCATGGAAGTCAAGAACTGAAGTCTGGTGGGAGGAAAGAAAAGACAGAAGGCAAACCAAAAGTAGTAATTTAGMGAAAAAAATATTCTGCTAGTCTTTATACAGCGTAAGGAAAACCCCAAGACACAAATCTTAAGCTAAAGAGATTAAGCTGTTAAACTACATAGGGTAGAATATGAAACTGCATTAGTTTAGGGGTTTGTGCAGCACAGCATGCTGTATGCCCTTATTTTTCTTTGGACTTGAGACCCGTGAATTTTCAAATCTACTTGTAGTTGACTCAACACAAAGATAGTTGGCTACTGTATGTTTGCAGTGTGAGCCAGACTTTTCTGTGCTCTCTGTAGCTGTTGCTGTGAGTAGGCAGGATTTTCAGATTCATACGAGGCCAAACAATGTCTTGAAGCTTAATTCTAAGCCTATTATCCTCCACAATGTCCTGTTAGCAATGCTCTTTTATAACCTTTAAAATGTGTTTTATGTGTTCAGCTGCAATGCCATGTTATTTTGCTGTTTCTCCTGCTCAGTGGACTGACTTTCCATGAGAAGCTTAGAGGCAAGCATTGAAGCTGGGTGAATTGAGGGAGTCTGGAGCACTGGCTTTGTTTTAAAAGCAGATACAAGTTTTCCCCAAAGAGAGAAAACGTCTTCTGCCTCTCCACTTCTCCATTCAAAGACAGCATATAAAATTCAAGAAAGGCTTCTGGGAGGTGGGGACCAAAAGCTGTCTGCCCAGATTTTGCTGAAAGTGTCATGAGGCAGGTTGTTGGTGGCACTGGTCTGGCAGAAAGCTGACAAAAGAAGGTTGGACAGCAAATCTTTGTGTAAAGCTCTGCTTTTTGCACTGATGTGCAGAAATGGTCTCTGGACCCAAAAGTTGTGTTGAGATGATGCAGGCATTGATTGTGGCTGTTCAGGAGCATGGACAAAAGCATCACCTGTTGGGTACACTTGCATTCTTAGCAACTGAGGCAACTGCAGTCAAGCCCCAGTGCTCAAATSTGTAAGGCTGAGCTGGAAGCACCTTGCCTGTGCCCATTATCAGTATCTGCTCATGTTGGCTCTCTGGGGGCACTAAATTAGAGACAGGTCCTGGTGCCACACTGGGATGGCAGAGAAGCAGCACATTTTGCCAGCGACCCTGGCACCTGAAGAGTGACAGCTGATGTCCAAAGCAAGAGGAATGGCCGTGGTTTTAAGATGGCAAAGCAAACCTCTATTGATGGGAGCAGGTAAAGAAGAAGCTCTTTGATAAGGGAATAAGCTGAGTTTTGACACTGTGGATTTCAAGAGYATTTAGGGAGGAGGCACAGCCTGTGCTCCTGTGCAGCTGAGAAAGCTTGGGTGTCCCAGCACTGAGCTGGGGGCAGTCTTACTGTAAGAGTAAAGGTTGCTCCAAAGCCAGTAATTCCATGCAAAACTGGGGGAGTGCCCTGCTTTGGGCATTTGTTGGGATGATGTTTGTGACATGCAGTGGGTGCTGCAATCCTATGGGCATAATACCACTGAGAAAACCCTCTCAGGAGAGAGCAGCCTGGTGGAGGGTGAAGCTCAGCTCCAGCATGGCAGGATTGTGAAAGACTCCTGGTTGCAGTAGCCTTTCTGTCATCAGTTGTCATGATTTAAAAGACTTTGCGCCGTGGAAGTGATATTTGGAGGAATGGTTCTCCCTCTCAGGTGAGAGAAGTGGACTTCTCTCTCTTTACTCTCTTTATGCTTATTCTTGCTATCCAAGGCAAGTGCACATTTATCCCAAAAATGACAAAAGAGAGATGTTACATAGAGCTGAATGTGGTTTTCCTCAGTGGACCTGGTAGWTTTACRAGTAATATAGGAAAYRTAAAAAATACTTCAGAATCACAGAATGTTCTGAGTTGGAGGGAACCCACAAGGATCATTGAAT
>NW_026623633.1:5363-17497 GCF_030028575.1 Malurus melanocephalus
TTTTTTTTTTTTTTTTTTTTTTAATAGTACTTCCTTTGCTTCCTTACCCTTCTATTTATTTGTGGTATTCCTGTTCTATCATAGTTTTAAAAATAATCCCCTGAACTAAATAACATCAACCTTTTTTTTTTTCTGTTTCCTTACCAATTATTGACTGTTTTTTCAAACAGGATAGGGGTTGGAAAATTAAATAAAGACTTCCAAAATWACAAGCTGCAGAAAATTTTATTTAATTTGTGGGCTCATTCTGTTCGCTCTCTCTCTCTCCCTCCCCCCCTTTTTTTTTTAAGAAGATCTTTATTAATTTAGTCTAGTAACTTAGTGCCTATATTAAATTAATCTAATAAAAGTCGGGGTCCTCACATAACGTATCCCAAATGTGAAGCAGCATCTATTACATGAGGCACGATCTTTTTACTGTAAAATGTAAACCTGATATGTAGAATTAGAAGCCATTAAACTGTTTAGTGTATGTTATTTAAGTCAAATACTTCAGTACAGTCAKGCTGGAGGAAAGGAAGGGGCAATGCTAGCATTCAAAAATTAAAAACTCAAAACCAAGCTTCRTGTATCAAAGTGATTTTCATCTCTGAAAGTACTCTGAAGTTCAGCAATAATCCTTTTGACTCTAATAGTTTTCTATTGATAGTTACACCCATGATTCTATAGAAATTTTAGTCTATGTTAATATATAATAATATAAATATCATATATAGTCATGTAAATGCATAGTGTATATTAAAGTCTATGTACTGATACAGTTGTGTAAGCCACAAAGGCCAGTGTTTAAATTCATCAGCTCATAGATGTGATGTGGCAGCACAGAATTTTGTGCTCTAMACCATCACTGGTACACAGAGTTTATGATAGCATTTTTAAACAGCAAAGATTTCCAGCAGCAGCAGCAGTTCAAGGGGCTCTGTGCTGCCAGAATTTCATGTGGCTTGGCTGTGCTTCCCCCTGGGTGAAGGTCACCCTTTTGGGCAGAGCCCTGAAGTTGCAGAGTTCTCATGAGCTGGGGTGGAGCATTCCTCGTTCAGGGATTGTGGGTGTTGCTGTGGATTTGTGGATGTGTACATCACAGTATAATCACATCGTTTATTCCTGTTCTCTCACTGAATTATTTATTATGGGCTGAAACGAGGAAGGAGGGGGATTCTTTTGTAATTGTCAYAGGCATAGGATTATGTTCATTGTGTGCTTTCAATCCCTAAATCACCCATATGTCAATTGGCAGAATACAGTCCACCTCTCATGTAGAATGTTGCAAAGTTCAATTGATTAATGTTTTTAAAGTGCATTGGGACCCTCTGATGAAAGGCACTTTAGAAGTGCAGGGAGGACTCTGCTGATTGTTTTTTCCCCAATATGTCATTGACAGAAATTTTAGTAGAATAATATAGGCACCCTTATAACTATGGGCAAAGGCAGTATAATGTTTTTTTAGATTTTCCAAAAAGCTAGAAAAGACAGCCCAACAGTATAATACATAAATTAATATAATCAGTTTATTTTCTTTTAATTTTTCCTGTTGCTTTTTCATCCTTTCTGCTTGAAAATTCATYCCCTTTGCTGGTTTAACTATAAGAAGTACAAATTATGGCTTTATGTTGTTAACAGTTTGCTGATAAACTACTGCCAGTGCAGAGGTAAGAAACACAGGCTGCCTTGTTATGTACTGCAGGGTAGCGATTTTCTGCAAACTGATTTATGAATAAATAATTCTATGTACTGATTACATGGGACAGGCAGTTTTTAATTTCTGTAACAAAGCACAGCTCAAGAAAGGAAAATTACATGCTAAAGCATAGGGACAAGGTGCTTTTGAAGGGGATAAACAGATGCAATCACTATCACAAAAGCCCACCCATCCTGGAGGGGAGCCCTGCAGTAGTGGCTGACAGAGAAATGGCTTGGTGGTCCCAGAAACAGGGCTTTTATTGGGTGTCTCATTGAGGTCTCTCATTTGGAGTTGTAAAAGAGATCAGAAGAACATGGGTGTTAATGCTAAACTGCAGTTTCTCCTAAGTGTCTGTTGTGTTGATAAGAGCTGCTGTTAAAAAACACAATGTTTGATCAAAACTACTTGATTGGATTCACAAGGCAGAAGCAAATGTTGGTTGTGTTCTTCAATCAGCCTTGTGTTTGCAGTCCACCATTCTCAGGCTGTGGTCCTGGGATCCCTGGGATGCAAGGAAACCAATTCTAGGACACCTCACTAACTTTTAACCCTGGCAGATCAACATTTAAAATAAATTACATTAATGCTGCATATGCATTTGCATTAGTACTGTGAGTATCCATTTAAGATGTAATTCAGGTGTGCTCATAACTTGTGAAAGGTGAAATCAGGAGGATAGCCATGGTGGGAACAGGGAATAGGTTGAAGGGAACCAGTGATGAGGCATGTCCTGTTCACTCTGTTCAGCCACTAAAAGGAATTTGGAAAATTCCCCATTYTAAGAGTTTGATTTTTAGCAGTGATGTACTGAAGTATACCTGAGGTGCCCCAGCAATTGCTATGGAGCTATTCAGATTAAAAGTTACCTGTGCAGGTGAGGGGGAGATGCAGGACCCAGACTTCATTCTGTTTAGGACCAAGAAGTGTCATAGTTAAACTATGATAGACTGATTTTTAAACCTCAGATGTGGCATTCTTAGAATGAGTGTACTGTGTGACTGTCTTTCCATTTCCAGTGACAAATGACATTTGTAGCCCGTATAGATAAATAACTTTTATGGGACAGTGTAAACTACATAATAATGAAAAAGGTTTYCCAGCTTAGCTGTATTTTTCTAGAAAGCAGCTTTGTGCCTTTTGTTGTTTTATGCTCCTGATCAAAGTGGTTATTCTGGAAGTCTGCTTTAGCCCTAATCTTGCATCCATTCAATTCACATTTCACTAGGGTGAAGTCTCAGGAATAATCCCAGTGCTTAGATGCATYATTTTTTCAGGTGATACCATGAAATAAAACTCCTGAGGATCCTGTGATGACTTCTGCTGGGTATTGAATAGGTCAGCTGTGATGTAGCCAGTCAAGGCTTCTGTTCAAGTGCAGAGTTCTGCTCTCCCTTGTGTAGTTATCACTTTCTTCTCCAAAGGAGCTGCATTTTAAATGCAACTCARTTGGAAACATCCTGTCAGGGTGGCACATCAGTGGCCTAAGCAGAATGACAGCAGTAATTTGCAGTGGTTGTTGTGTACAAACCTGACCATGGGCTACGGGTTTGTTCTGCCATTCTTGTGGGTAAAGGGAGTTTCACACATTTTGCACTGAGTTCCTCTGTCTGTTTTCCCTATTTGCATTTTGATGAAGCTGAGGCTTAAACTTAACAAAAGACCTGTCTATTGAAGTACATGCAATTCAAAAACCAACAGCTCATGTGGTAGAGAATCTCTCCTAAAGTAAGTTTGGGAAAAAAAAATCTTTTGAGGAGACTGGTCTCCTTATTGTCTTTCATTGCCTAACTGGCCTGGGCTGCATTCTGTCATTTCTAGGTGAGTTGAGAGCTGTTCCAGTGTGTGCAAGCATTGAAATCTGTTGAGCTTTCCCTTCAAAAAACTTTCACAGGAAAAAAGGTCCCAATAGATACAGGCAAGAGACCCAGATTCATTAACAGAAGAGTTTTGGAAACTCRAGGAAGATGTGTTTTTTGATTTCCTGGACTTCCTGATCTGCTGTGCATTATCCACACATAATTTTGAGAAGGTTTGGAGCTGACAGAGAAGTGATACTCCCAGAGCAGTAGTGTATTCATTAATAACACAGTGACCTTTGCTCATTCCTGTTCCCAATCCCAAGTCTCAGTTGTGGTGGAATTAAAGCTCAGCCAGGCCAGTTAAAGTGATTTCTTTAAAGGCCTGAGCTGTACCATTTGGAGTCAATGAGAGGACCAATAAAAATGGTGTATATGGAAGTGACCCCTTGTTACCAGGCTGTTTTCATCTCAGGGTTGCTGTTACACCAGAAAGGATAAGAAGGGACCTTTTTAGGGGGAAAATTTTGGTCCCCCAAGGAGTCATTCAGAGATGTCTTGTCGTATGCAGAGAACACATTTGCTCAACAAACTGGCACCATCTTCCCAAACACAGCCCAAGAGCTGCTTTAAATACCATGTTGGTGCCATGAAATAAAAACCTGTGAAGTCTGCAGAGGAGCTGAATGGAAACCATGGCTCCTGGCTATCGTTTGGACCAGCTTAATGTACTCTGGAAAAAAATATTTCACACGTCATATCACACCGGCTGAAAAAACAGCGTGCATCAGCAGTGCTGTAACACAGAGTAAAGGACTCTCAGCAGGTGTTAATGTGCAGAGGCACTGAGCATTATAGTAACACCTGTGTTTGTTTAAATCCAGCCAAAACAATTTCCTCTCCAGTTGTAGAGGAGGATTAAAAAAAAAAAAAAAATCTTCCCAACTTCCAGTAGTAGCAGACATTCCTATAAAGCAATTTGCATAGTATTTCCCGTGGTGCATTCTGGCTGCACTGGGGTTTTTCTTTTCAAACCTTTTTAGTCAGGGGACACCTTTAGTAACTTCAGTGCTTCCCAACCATCCCTTTGTCCTGTGCCAGCATTGCCAGGCCTGAGCAGTTGCAGATGGTGTGCTCTCTCAGTGCTTTCCTTAACTGATGAAAAATAAAGCCTCTTGTAAAATATTACCAATTTAGATGTGACTTATGGGGCACATATGATGCTTATTTTTTCAATTACACGAAAACTTGGCGAGGTTAAACATAGGAAGCCAAGTGTTCTGTGAAGCTGGTGTAGATTTCTGGATTTTTTGGTGATTTTACTTTAAATTATTATATAGCGGGAGGAGGTGAAGGAAGTCAGCAGCTAAACTGTGTTTTCCCAGCATGTATTTTACTCAGTGGACCCTTGATGCTCATTTCATGACTAATATATGCTGTACTATATGCATTTCTTGTTGTCACCAGAGATAACATTAAGTAAACTATCCCCTTAAGAAAAACAGCTTTTCTTGGCAAGTAGAATATGACTCAAGGAGCCAGCACTGGAGACATACGGTGCTGTGAATGAGTGCTGTGTGTTACTCTACTGGATCTGAGTCCAGGCACTATTTATACTGCAGCATATTCAGCACCAGATTGTTAAATCTTAATACTGAAACAGTGCATCATTTAAATGTTTTTGTTCTGTTTATGTCCCATTTTCAAGCATTGGATTTTGAGCAACGCTTACTAAATTTTTGTTTCATTTGGACAATGTCTCTCCTTTCTAATCTGCTCTTGAAATATTAACCTGTCTGCACCAGTGTGTTACAGTGAAACTTTCTGCCACTGAGGATGAACTAGGTAATTTCCAGCTTGTTTCAGTATGTGGTGACAGAATGCCTTGCAAAGCAGTACGTCAGTGGTAAATGCAAGATTTAAGTGCTACAGAAAAGGAGTTGTACTAAAATTACTTTCTCTGCAATCTGTGTAGGAATGGGGAAAAAAATATTCTATAGCAGGTACTTCATGGGCTCRTTGTGTTTTGTTACTGTCTGCGAAAAGCTTTGTTTCACTGTTTCAATATGGTGTTTATTTTATGATCATTTTTGGGAGGTCAGGATAAAAGGCTTTTGTCATTTACTGCAGTTCAATTAGTTCCAGAGCTGGTGAAGAGTTGGGAGTAGAAACTGAGGAGGAGACASTTGAAGTTTCTTGGCACCACATCCTTCCAGATACCCAAGAGGAGTTCTTGGCATGCCTGTTACAGCAGAAGAAGTAGTTTTCTCATGTATTAGTGTATTACTTTTTTATGGCAGTTGAGTTTATGAATGTCTTTTCAAAGATCAATCAGTATATAAAGAAACCTCAGAAGGCATCASTTTGAATGGGAGAATGGTGTCTTGTAGGGCTGAGCTGAGGAAAGTTAAGTGAGCAGAACAGCGAGTCAATGGGAACATAATGAAGGAGGGAATAAAAGCAGTGGTGGCAATAGTGCAGAACAAGGCTGAACTGCTTTGCTGCCATCTAAGATGGCACTGTGGCTTTCTTTGTGTGGTGTCTTCCTGGAAGTCATTCCTGGGTRTTAGTCATTGGTTTTGGTGTGGGTGGGCCCTCTGCAAGTCCAAAYAGAAATAATACCTCTGCTCCAAATGGATTACCATCCAAGTTTATGGTCTTTGTGACAAGCTCATCCAGAAGAGGTGATGATCCCTATTAAAGAATGAACAGAAGTAGAAATAGAACTTACAGCATTCTTCCCCGCCTCCCRAAAGCTATTTTGGATCTGTGGTCAGCAGCTTGTAGTTGTTTGGTTCTTTTTTATTTTTCCCACAAAGAAAAGCAACTGTCTGCATAGTGCTGCTTGTATCTGGGAGTGAACTCTTCCTACTTGGTGGGTTTCCAGTGGGATCCATCCACAATGGGAATCGTACCTTGCTTGGATTGTAACAGTGCTGAAACCCACGCAGAGGAATTTTCCTGTTCAAGTCAAAAAACCCACATTTATTTACTGACAAGTTATTATAGACTGCAAAATCAGGACTAGAGAGTACTTAAAGCTTATTCTARCTTAAAGAACTAGGCTTTAGACCTATGATGAGAGATGTGAAGGGAGGAGGTTTCCTGTGCTTCCTTGAAGAAATTTAAGAGTCAGGAACATGTCAGCARCTGTCTGCTAAAAATTCTAAATCTGTTCCTGTTCTTCCCCACTGTTTGCCTCAGGAGTCAGTAGARCACATCTTTCTGAGGAAGACTGCMAYAAACCTCAAGGCAGATCTTGAATCKTGGGAGCAATCAACCTTGCAAAAGGGTTTAATAAATGGCTGATAAAATATAAAGTATGGATTTTTTTTTTTTGTTTTCTTTTCAGGAATAATCAAGCTTGGGAGGTGGAATCCCCTCCCTCTCAGTTATGTGACTGATGCACCAGATGCGACAGTAGCTGACATGCTACAAGATGTCTATCATGTTGTGACATTGAAAATCCAATTACAAAGGTGGGTGTTTCTGARCATCTGTCCTTCCCTATTCTCTGAGCTGCTCTGTCGGTTACAGCATTACTACAGAGATTAGCAYATCCTGTCTTCATTAATTTCTGGTCTTTTGATGGAATGAAAAGAAAATTAAGAGAAGGATGGGTCACCTGGCAGCTTTTTGGTGCATGTTACAAATGATGTCGTGTGTTTTTTGAGGTAGCAATGTGGTAGCAGAGAGGAGAAGGGCAGAAACCCAATCGAGTAAAGATAGGGGCTTTTAAAGGCAGATCTTTCTGCAGTCCATAATTTAATGGTTTCTTAAATTCTAATTGTATCAAATAATAGACAGCCCCCCTTTTTCTAGGGGCTGCATTGTGAAAATCCAGGTCTTCTGCAGCCAGTTGCTGAGATGTGGAAGAGGGGAGCTTTTTCTGACTTTTTTTTTTACTCCAGTGGTTTTTCCAGCAAACAGGAAGTGTCACTGCAGCTCCATGTGGCATTTGGAAGATATTTTCTTTCCCTGAGGGCTGGTTTTGATTAACAAAGCAAAAGCTCCCAACAATTTTACACTTATTTGCYCTCCTTTCCTCCCACTCTTCCCTACTCTTTTCTTCCCCTTTCTCTCTATTGGCCTTCTCAAGAGTCCTCAGATAGTTCCTGATGTAAGGTCAGGCAGTGCATGGGATATTCCAGACCTGCAGATAAGCCTATATTGCACAGCCTCCTGTAGCTCTATGGCCAGGACATGCCAGAGGAAAGAGTAAAATAGAACAGATAATCTGGAATAACTTGCTGACAATTCTTTGAAGCYTTGGCTTGAACAGAAGAGGGTCCCACAGGGATCTGTGTGTGTCCTTTGGTGCCAGGTACATACCCTCCAACTGTTCAGTTCAGTTTAGAATTTGGAAGTAGTTGATGCCTCACTGATGTTAGACTTCCAAGCAGCAACATTTCTTTCCTCTTGTATCTTTCATCGTGCTTGGGTTTTCTGATTCCCATGAACAGATCTTTCCTTGGTTTTATGTATTGTTTGCAGTTTCTCATGGGCTGCATCTCTGCCATGTATTTGTAAAAGACTATTTAGACCCTATAGCTGCTATAAAATGAGTGTAAAACTCATTTCCTCAGAAGTGTGAGCTACCAGGAGTTCATCTAGCCTATTGTCACATCTGTATTAACAAAGGATATCACCCAAGATTAAGATCTCCTTCTTTATCTTCAAAGTGCCTGAATGCCATGTAAATAAAAGATAGCCCATGACTTTGAGATAAAGATGATCACTTGAACTGCTCAAGCACAACTGAAGGTTCATCTCGAGGGAAAAGCCWGGCTTGTCAGGGCAGAGGGCAGAGCTCCCTCAAAGACTGTTGGGGAGCATGCATGAAAGTCTGCAGCAGAAATGGCAGGGACAASCTTCTCCCACCTTTCTGATGTACTYCTCTGSTCTGTCCCTGTGCATGGAGACACAAACTATAMACTTGTTAAATTAAAAGAGGTGCAAGTCACATGAAGACAAAAGCTTCASTACACATGCAGTTCTTGTAGAACGAAAGTGAGAATGAAGTGCATGTGACAGATGTTGGATGTATAGCTTAATGCCTTTCTGAAAGGCTCTTGGATACCTCAGTGGTAAGGGCAATATAAGAACCTATATAGAATTGAACTAATTTTTAAAAGTCTTGCCTCCACACAATGAGGACCCTCGCTGTTCAGGGATTTTGTGCAGCATATCTGTTGCTTTCCTACCCCAGCAGGAGTATCTTTGTCTGGACAGGATGTCTTTTCTCAGCCATTCCTGGGGYTTGCTTTATGCAGTTTCTTTGCCCCTCATCAAGCCCCAGAGGGAATGGTTATGCACACATATGATACCACAGGAGGATTAGCAGCTGTGTGTTGAACTGCACATCTTCTGTAGTTCTGGTGGAAAGGGAATATCAGGGAGAAACACCTCGATGGGCTGGCCAAGCAAGGAACTCCAGGATTGTGCTTGTTGCTTGAAGGTCTTGAGCACTTGAATGAAGAGTAAGCATCTGTGAAGGTGGTGTTTCTATCTGCTTTTAGCTTTCTCTTTTAACAGTTGTTCAAAGTTGTACAGTTCACATCTTCTGTAGTTATGCTTGGTGGGGAGGGGATAGAAGGGAGAAACACCTCGATGGGCTGGCCAAGCAAGGAACTCCAGGATTGTGCTTGTTGCTTGAAGGTCTTGAGCAGTTGAACAAAGAACAAGCATCTGTGAAGGTGATGTTTCTATCTGCTTTTTGCTTTCTCTTTTAACAGTTGTTCAAAGTTGGAAGATTTGCCAGCAGAGCAGTGGAACCACGCCACAGTTCGCAATGCCTTAAAGGAACTGCTCAAAGAGATGAATCAGAGCACATTAGCCAAAGAATGCCCTCTCTCACAGGTCAGTGCTTTTAACAGCAAAGGRAAGATTTGCAAGAATTAAAGCTCATATTTGTTCTGTAAAGATCCTACACTAAACAATTCCATAAATACCAAGYCGATTTTTTGTTTTCTTTAGAAAGGAGAARTTATGATTAATATGTTAAGTAGTATCTTTACATGGTGTTTTCTTAGTGGGTTGCCAGGTGAAAATTATGAATTAATTGATTGGTTTTTAGAGAGATGTAAATTCTGTGTTTAGGTTTTTATCTGAACCCATTGCAATGATCCTCAAATGCAAGRTTTGAGTGGCTGCTTCCCACTAGCAGAGTCTTGCCTTTCCCCCTAAYCCATGGGTATCTCTCATCAGCCTGCAACCATGATAAAAAGTATGCAGTTTAAAMAGTTGTGCCCCAATTTCTAGGAAACAGCAACAAAAAAGTATATGTAATTATGTTAAAAAAAGAACAAAAACTCAATCTCATTCTCCATGACTGCTTTTTAAACAGCAGTGATGTCATGTCTTAGATACAGGTTCCTACAGATGTCAYGAGCTCTATTTGTACTTCACATTGTCATAATGAGACATTCATAAAATTTTCATGACTTAGCCCTCCTTGCTTCTCAGAAAAAAACAGAATAACACTTTACTAACCAGACCAGGTAATTTTGCTAGGCATGAAAAATATATTGCCTTCTAAAATGTGTGTTAGAATCACAGGTGAATCTGTCCATATTATCTKTTAAAAGTCAAAACATGAATAATCCCTACTTGCTAAAAATCTGTTTCTTTACTTGCCCATATCCAACATTTTTTCTCCTGTGATGGTCTGCCTTGTGTTGCAMGGTGTCTTCATCCTGCAATTCATGATCCAAAGCCTCCATGAACCAAAAGAATTCTTTCTGTTCACCACAAATTTGTCTTGCTGTGTTAGGATTACAACTCCAGGGAAAGCACAGAGGTGAAATACAGAGCTGRTAGAATTCACATTCTTCAACTTCATTAGCCATGAGGGATCTGCAGAACTGACAGGAATGGAAGGGTGTTGTAAAGAAAAGCCATGGAATTTGCTTTATTTACTAAAGGAGTAAAAGTCACTGTAGATATGTACGGTGTTGAACATGCRTTGAATGTGAAAGTGTTTTTCTTTTCACGCAGTGTAAGTGTAATTTCTTTAAATAGAATTATCTGTGGAATCTGGTCAGTTAATGATGATTGCAGCATATGGTTGTCTCTGCCTGGTCTTCTTCAATATCCAGYATAACTAAACTATGCAGAATTCATTTGTTGTCTGGGTCTGTTTCCTCCCACTTCAGTTTCAAAGCCTACCAGGTGGAAACGCTGCAGTTGGTTTACTCCTTCTATAGCCTCAGTCTGACRTATATTTACAAAATTACTGATGGCAGAAGTGTAGCAGCAAAAATCCTCGCCCTAGTATTTGTTTAGCAGACAAAGCTAAGAGGAGATCCTTCTGTAGAAAATTGAGCTTGCTTACTTTTGAGCACAGGTATGAATGACCTTGGGTAGTGACTAACCCTTGAACTGAGACTGCAGAATGCAGCTTGTATKATTATTATTATTATTGTCATAAAAAGTTTCAGTCTSTTTTGGTTTAGCTCACAAAATGCAGAAGATACAATGGAAGGTTGTATAGAAGCTGTCTATTACCATCATCTAAATATGCCTCTAATACAATTCCTTCTCCCAAATCAGTTTTAAAAAAATACCGTGCCAAATGTGAAATGTCATTACAACCCCCTTGTGGTTAATATATTATTGACAGCAGCAAATTGCAGAGTGGTCTCTCAGGAGTCAAACTGCAGAGTAAATGCTGCTGTTCATTAATGTGTTTGCAGTGCCTCAAATACAGAAGTGGAGAGGGGCAGCTCCTGCTCCCACCAGCAATGGTGCTCCCTCTCTGCTTCTCMGTGCCCCAGCTCTCCATGCAGCCCAGATGGGGATTCTGATTGCTGCTAATGGGAAATGTAATCATTCACTTKGATTTAAAATTGTTCTGGTTTTTTTCTTCTAGGTGTATTACATGTCTGCAGCTTAGCTACCCTTAGCATACGGCTCCTGTTCAAATAAATAAATCCCAGTTAACCAAGCTGGAGGGTTGGTGGGGGGAGTGTGTGTGGCAGAAAGAAATCCAATTATTTCAGCCTTTCCATCTTTTCATAGAGATCTCTGTCTTTCCTGTGTATCGTGTGACTCCTTTCAGTGCTGACCGTACATTTTGTCTCTTTGCTGGAGAAAGCTTTCCCGGGATGTGAGTGTGTCCCATGTTTTTCTCCTTGAACTTACTGCACCAGATTTTCTTTGTGTGGATATTTCTTAGCTCCAGGTCTAAGTAGTTTTCATTACACATGGCTGTCATGGCCACACACATACCAAACATATCTGCTGCTTTATAGAATCTGTTCCTTCCTTAAGGATTTTTCCAGAAATATTATGCATTATTTAGAAATTTGCACCTAGTAAATGATTTTTTTTTTTTGCTACTCTCTTCTAAATGGATCTTTTCTTTCTGCAGACTTCTCAAGATACCTAGCAGAAATAACCCWAGTGTTCCTTTGCATAAAATGTTGAGGATATTGTGCTTTGAAAGTTGTTACAGTTCTTTACCCTGCTCTATTGTGAAGTATTTGCAGAGAATCTGTCCTGGGATTTTTTTACCAATGGTTGATTTACTATTCGATTTTACTATTTAGTTTAAGTTTTGCTTTCTCAAATAACGTTAATGGGTTAATATATTCTGTGATATTTAATAGCCCCATGATTTCAGTAATGATAATTTCTTGTAGAGCTAGATGATTTGG